>NW_027397076.1:39806609-39980736 GCF_003265705.2 Callorhinus ursinus
GTAGGTAGGAGTCAGACTATGAAGAGCTTTTCATTCATTCATTCACTCACTCATTCATTCACTCATTCAACAAACATTCACTAAGCACCTGTGCTTACCATTGCACTAAACACATTGGCAAAAAAAAATCAATAGGAGACTTGAATCTATAACCACAACAACTCTGTAGTTGTTGACTTTCACAACTAGAGGCCTAACCATTCCTTTGACAAAACGAAGTGACGTTATTTGTCTGCTCCCCAAATTTCATACGGAATTAGTCCAGTTATCAATCGGGGTGGTCTGAATCTATGCAAAGAGATATGCCTTTCTCTCTGTCTCACAAGGGTTCAAAAGTAATTTTGAGGAAGAAAGAAACACATTTGCGACCAATTATACTTTCAAGTTCCACTCTAGTTTCAAGGAACTAGGTCAAATTCCTTAGCAGGTTTGTAAGGATTTAACCTGTTCTTCTCTGGGAGTAGTCACTGCTGTAGCTTTTGCACACGAGGCTGGTCCTGCTCAGTTTGTCCCAGAGAGGATGACAGCATTATGATAATCATGCCTCCGTGGCTGACCCACCAAACTGGCCAAATTTGGGCTTTATCAACAGGAAGCTACTGCTAAAGAATTCCAAAGACAAATTCTTGCAGCTGATTTCAGTCTTGAACATGATTGGAATATCAGTCTGTAAAGTGAAGGTAGGCACACTTTGAAGATCCATTGAAACTGTAGGAACTCAGATTTTAAAGCAGCAAACATGGGCATGCTGGCTATTAAAATAAAGAGGGTGTGTCTATGTTTAAATACTTTTAAAAGAAAATGTGAAGTAACAAAACATTTAGAAATGGAAGTAACTGAAATGCAGAGCAATTATACAGATGACAATGAAAATGAAATGTAAGAATGTATTAGAGAAAAGACTAGAGCAAAAGATTATCATTAGTTCGGGGGACTATGGTAAGGAGACTTCCCAGGCCGAGTGTGAATTGGGTGTAAAGTGGGGTTAGGGGCTTAAAAAGCTTTCTCAGTTTGAAGCCAGAATGGTGGAACTCCTTGTCCTTGGGGTATTCACCCAGGCCTCATATTAAACACTGCAGGAACCACTGCCAAAGTTGTGTTTGTACTCAGGAAACAGCGCTGCATGCAAGTCCTAGCAAAGCTTCTGGGCCTTGAACGGTCTGACATTTCTACCTACACTTTCCTACTTACCACTCCCGTGTTAGTCTTCCAATAATTCAGTATCTGAGAATATCTAATCACCGTCCTTTCACCCCCCAACCTGAAATCCATGTTGGGCCAGTGCAATCAAGAAAACGGCCTAGTTTTGGGCGCCTGGGTGGCTCAGTTGGTTAAGCGACTGCCTTGAAGCTCAGGTCATGATCCTGGAGTCCCAGGATCGAGTCCTGCATCAGGCTCCCGGCTCAGCGGGGAGCCTGCTTCTCCCTCTGACCTTCTCCCCCTCTCATGCTCTCTCTCCCTCTCAAATAAATAAATAAAATCTTAAAAAAAAAAAAAGAAAGAAGAAAACGGCCTAGTTTTGATCCCCCCAGACAAATGCAAGAGCCATTTTAAAAATCAAATTTCTGGCTGGTTGACACTCTCTAGATAAACTGGAAAGGAAGACATAGCAGAAACAGCTTTCATTTAATTCAGCCAATCAGTGTATATGTTTGAGTGCCTAATATATTCCCAGCATTGTGCTTGACACTATTAGGGAGAGAAGTGTCAGAGGCTAATAGTCCGGAATACAGGGTCAGTACAATTAAATAAAGAAGGTACAAGACAGTACATGATTAGCTGTTCTCTCTCCCCTTTGGATGTCCTGTGCTAAGAAGGCACCCTTGTCAACTGCCTTGCTACCATGGTGACAGTTACTAAGAAATGCACAGATCGACATCTGAACTGGTTAGAGAGTTCTGTTTGTTGTTATTATTGTTTTTAAATATGTAGTTTCTCCAGCCGGATGAATGGTTCTTAATGGTGGTCTCCAATTTTCTCTATGGATTCTCTATATTTGAGTCTTTCTTTCAAGTCTATATTCTTTCCTTGAAGAAAACTGAACCAGAAGCACGTGGACCCATCTGTGCGGACCCTGCACAGTTTGGGAGTTTTTCCCCTGCTTTGGGATCAGGCTTTATTGTTTGGAATGACCTCAAGTGCCCCAGGTTTCTAAATTCTTCCAATCTGTTAATATCAGGGATATTCCCCAAGGTTAAGAGAGAATTCTTGATCACATCTCACTTGCTTTCTCTGTGTCCCACTTCATCCTAGCTGCAACCACTGTCCCCTCATTTACTTCCCAAGCACCATTATATACACGTGATTGTTTACAACAGATTTTTAATGAAAGTCAAGGAATAACAGAGGAGATAATATAATACAGCATAGGACAGGAAATATAAGTACCTAAAAGTTCTTTGGCCATTTTCAACACAGGGCATTTCTCACTTTTGTTCTGCTCAGGGCCTATTGCTGCCATTTTGCTCAGACTTCCTTCTCCATCTCTTTCCCGAGCTCTTCGGGTCCAATCTCTGAAATTACATTATTCTGAGCAATGTAATTCTCATTGTCAAACCTCCTTCCATATGAACTGACCACCCCAAAAGGCCAGCCTTTTATTTTCCTTCACAAGCAAAAGCTCCATTTACCCAAGAAGTGAATTTTGCTAGTCCCCTAGAATGTAAAATAGCAGCTAAAAATAACTATTTTATTTTTTTTAAATAACTATTTTAAAAGTTACTTATTATCTTTCCCTGTTCACATGCTTTTTGGCTTAAGTCTCCCATTTGATCTGTATTTAAGGTACTGTTCTTCTTGAACTCTCCAAAGGACAGATGTAAAGTCAAAGTTTCAGAATCATTTTGCTTTGTGCATAAGCCAGTCATGGGTTTGGAAGAATTCTAGTTTTTTTTTTTTTTTAACTTCATTTTCTAATAAGTAATTCCTTAAAGATTCAGAAAAGCTATGGAATGATTTGTGAGTTTCTGATTGTCCTGTAAGAGATAGGGTGAAGAATAAAAACGGGCTCCCTGTAGAGAACACCCTACCATATCCGGCATTATCTACAGGCCAGGAATTAGGCACCCAGCACAATTTTCCTAAAAAAAAAACCTTTCTGTATTCAGGCACAGGAGGAGATGCTTAGGCAGTGACCAGAACTTTGCTTTAAGGATAAGAATCTTATCTCTGGAGGCGCCTGGGTGGCTCAGTCGTTAAGCGTCTGCCTTCAGCTCAGGTCATGATCCCAGGGTCCTGGGATCGTGCCCCACATCGGGCTCCCTGCTCCGCGGGAAGCCTGCTTCTCCCTCTCCCACTCCCCTTGCTTGTGTTCCTCCTCTTGCTATCTCTCTGTCAAATAAATAAAATTGTAAAAAAAAAAAACAACTTATCTCTGACTACAGAAAAGCTTCTAAAGGTGCTGAGTACGGATATCTCTGAGGTAGCCCTAAGTTACATTTGAATGTCATCTCCAAAGGAAGGTAACATATAACAATAAGTACAGCTTCTTGGGAAGATGGATTATTTCCCCTTGGACAGATCTCAATTTATATATCTCCATATACACCTCTATGAGGCTGTTATGTTCTATGCTGAGAACTGGACTAGGTACCATTAAGATGTGAGAAAACAATAAACCAAAATCGAGATCCTACAGGAACTTAGAATTCAGAGGGTGAGAAAAGTCTTACTCTACAGAAGTAAAAGTTATGGAATGAAAAAGTAGAATTGATTCAGCGTTCCGGAATTTTAGAACCAGAAGTATTTAAAAATCATTCACTGCTTTGCAGAAAAGAAAACGAGCTCAGAAGGGCTCATAGTTTTCCTGAAGTCACACAGTGAATTAGTGGCAGAGCCCACAGATATCAAGAGGTTTGTCTACCTTACCACATGCAACAACTACTAAGCATCAGTTCTAGGCAAGGAAATATATTGCTTAGGATAACACATGTAAGGGGTGCCTGGGTGGCTCAGTCATTAAGCGTCTGCCTTCGGCTCAGGTCATGATTCCGGGGTCCTGGGATCGAGCCACACATCAGGCTCTCTGCTTGGCGGGAAGCCTGCTTCTCCCTCTCCCACTCCCCCTGCTTGTGTTCCCTCTGTCGCTGTCTCTCTCTCTGTCAAATAAATAAACAAAATCTTAAAAAAAAAAAAAGATAACGCATATAAAATGCCTAGCACAGAGACGCCTGGGTGGCTCACTCAGGTGAGTGTCCAACTCCTGATTTCGGCTCAGGTCATGATCTGAGGGTCGTGGGATCGAGCCTTGTGTCGAGCTCCGCAGTTGGCGGAGAGTCAGCTTGAGATTCTTTCCTTCTGCCCCTTCTCCCCTCACGCTTGCTCTCTCTCTAAAAACAAATAAATAAAATTTTAAAATGCCTAACACAATGTCTGCAACCATCAGTTGCCACTATGGTCACAATCACCACCACCACCACCACCACCACCACCACCATCATCATCATTATCGCTAAGAGGACAGATTTTGGTATTAGCCAGACCCTGATGGGAGTCCCAGTTCTGCCACTTGGTGTAACTGTAGGTAATCTACTTACCTGGCCTGAGCCCCAGTTTCCTCATCTATAAAATGGGAATAAAAATAGTGTCTACCTAATAGGATAGTTGTGAGGATTATACATACACTCGAGTGTGTATACTTAAACACATATGTTGAAACTGTTCAAACATTAGTTGTTCCATAGTATTTATTAACCTATAGAAGTACACAGAGTCAAATAAGAATACACACACATAGAGCCTTGGTGGAATTTCTCTTTGCTCGGCCCAAATGAAAGCTAGAACGTTCACATGTACTGAACTTTCACTGTATACAGGTATCAGCACACAAGAATATGGAATGATAAAAACAGGAGAAGAGATGCTATTTGCGATGTTATAACATGGAAACGATTATTCTCAACAAGTATACGCCAATTACTTACACAAGAATGAGTAAGACTGAGCTGGCGCTTTCAAGGAGCTTGCGATCTAGTGGAGGAAGAAAGCAGGCTATTAACGATTCGAAATGGCCCACGCATGGCAGAGGTAGAGCTTAGAGCTACGGAGGCTCATGAAAGGGCATCCTATCTGGTAATGGTGGAGGCAGGGAAGGGAGTGTCAGAGAAGGTTTCTCAAATAAAAGAATAAGGTGTTGGCCAAAGATGAGAAGAGTTGGAAAGAGCCTGAAGCCACAAACCGGCTGTGGTGGGTGCTCTGAACTGGCTCTCAGCATCCACTCCAAACCTCTAGGTGTGTTTTCAGATCCTGCAGGGGCTAAAGAAGGAATAACCACATTTCCCCCATCTCCCTAGAGCGAGGGTTCTGCTTTTGTCAATTAGAAGCACTTGAAAGGTGGATCCAAGGCTGGAGCCATCCGCTTTGTTTCTGCTGCAAACTCACCTGTGGGCCCATCGGGCTTTCCTGTGGCATTACTTCAGTGTCTAGGTACTAACTCCGTGGGTGTTCAGAGGTCATCACAGGGGCAGCAGTGCTTCCTGACCTTGGATCACAGCTACAGCCGCATGTCTTTGAACTCTACAGTACCAATGGAGTCCACTGATTGCCACCTTTCTGATTACTGCAGAGGTAGCAGCTCCCCCAGTAGGCCAGAACAGCAGTGTTGTCCTAGGAATCATTCCTGGAGACCCCCTAAGGGAGCCAACCACCCTATCCAATGATTTGCTAAGCCCCTGATTTCCTGTATTAAATCCCTTTTTGCTTAAAATGGTGTGAGTGGTTCCTATTTCTTGCACCTAACATCAACAAAACACAAAAATGTAAAACGGGCCATGAATAATACAGCTCGCGGGGGTTAGTAAACTTCTTCTGTAATGGGCCAAGAGAGTACATATTTTAAGCGTTGTGGGCCACCCATGATCTTCACCTCCCCTTCCTTCCCGTCCTCAGTGCTAAGTATATTCACATTGTTGTGCAGCCATCTCCAGAACATTTTCATTTTGCAAAACTGAAACTCTACACTTCTTACATAGTCCTTCCCCATTCCCTCTCCCTTTCTCCTCCTCTCCTGGCCCCTGGCAACCACTCTGTCTCTATCACAATTTGACTACTCTGGAAACCTCATGTAAGTGGAATCACACGGGATTTGATTTTTTGTGACTAGCTCATTTCATTTAGCATAACGTCCTCAAAATCCATGCTGTAGCATGTGACAGGATTTCCTTCCTTCCTTTTTAAGGCTGAGTACTATTCCATTGTACGGATATGACACATTTTGTTTATCCCTTCCTCTGTTTATGGGCATGTGGGTTGCCCCCCCCCTTGGCTATTGTGTATAGTGCTGTTATAAACATGGGTACGTAAACCTCTTCAAGATCTTGCTTCAATTCTTTTAGATGTACACCCAGAAGTGGGATTGCTGGGTCATATGCTAATTCTAATTTTTAATTTTTTGAGGAACCACCACACTGTTTTCCATAGGGGCTGCACTACTTTACATTCCTACCAGCAGTGCAAAAGGGTTCCAATTTCTCCAAATCCTTGTTAACACCTGTTATTTTCTGATTTTTTGATAGTAGCTATCCTAATGAGTAGGAGGTGATATTTCACTGTGGTTTTGATTTGCACTTCCCTAATGATTGTGACATTGAGCATCGTTTCTTTTTAAAAAATTATTTTTTAAAGATTTTATTTATTTATTTGACAGAGAGAGACATAGCGAGAGAGGGAACACAAGCAGGGGGAGTGGGAGAGGGAGAAGCAGGCTTCCCGATGAGCAGGGAGCCCGATGTAGGGCTCGATCCCAGGACCCTGGGATCATGATCTGAGCCAAAGGCAGACGCTTAATGACTGAGCCACCCAGGCGCCCCTGAGCATCGTTTCTTTTCTTTTCTTTTAAAGATTTTATTTAGGGGCGCCTGGGTGGCTCAGTTGGTTAAACCGCTGCCTTCAGCTCAGGTCATGATCCCAGGGTCCTGGGATCGAGCCCCACATCGGGCTCCCTGCTCATGCAGGAAGCCTGCTTCTCCCTCTGCCTGCTGCTCCCCCTGCTTGTGCTCTCTCACTCTCTCGCTCTCTCGCTCTCTCTGTGTGTCAAATAAATAAATAAAATCTTTAAAGATTTTATTTATTTGTCAGAGAGAGAGAGACAGCACAAGCAGGGGGAGCAGCAGAGGGAGACGGAGAAGCGGGCTCCCCACTGAGCAAGGAGCCCAATGCAGGACTTGATCCCAGGATCCTGAGACCATGACCTGAGCAGAAGGCAGATGCTTAACCAATGGAGCCACCCAGGTGTCCTGGAGCATCATTTCATATGCTTGTTGCCCATTTGTATATCTTCTTTGTCCATTTTGAAACTGGGATATATGGGGCACCTGGCTGGCTCAGTAGAGTATGCGACTTGATCTCAAGGTCATGAGTTCAAGCCCCATGTTGTGTGTGGAGCCTACCTAAAATTTAAAAAAGGAAAAAATAAAATTGGGATATATGTTTTTTGTTGCTGTGCCATAGGACTTCTTTATATAATGTGGATATCGCACCCTTATCAGATGTATGATTTCCTTAGGTTGCTTTTTCACTCCGTTGCTTATGCCAGTTCAGTTTTAGTCTATGCTCATCAATGGCAATGTAGTCTGGAGCAACGTGCAAGCAGTCTGGCCAGATCTGGAGCTATCTTCCCTCCTAAAGACACTAATAGGAATGAGCCAGGACATCTTTAACTTGCGACACTTCAGCTCCTAGATACTCTGATTCACTATGATACCAAAAAAGCATTCCCATGTCTTTACTTTGAACAAGAACCAGCCAACTTGAGGTTTCTGGGACTGCAGAATTAGAAACAGCCTCAAGATTGTGTGAGTAAGTGGGAGTCATAGAAATAGACTCACCGGATTCAGGTTTTGCATTGTCAAGTGCCTGACACTAGAAAGCTGAAATCAAACACAATTTCAATATCTATTTTGTAATTTAACACTGCTCTTTTTACTTCAAATGGTAGTTCAAATCAACTTCTTTAATTCTCCATGTTTATTCTGAGAGGATAAAATATCCTAACTCTAAAGATATTAATGATTTCCACTCAAATATATGGAGAGTTAATTCATGACAGTCTAAAATACACTCCAGTTCACACAATACTTGCTCCAAAAAACCTTGCTGATTCTGTATTAGTGGATGTGAACACCATGGCATAGTGTATTTGCTAAACTATCCTATTTGAAGGGATAAGTTTCTGGGGTACAAAAGGTCTATTTCCTCTCCCAAATACTATTGTCTTTTGGAAAAATTTAGGAAGCCCATGTATGCTATTTTTCTGGTCTTCACTAAAAGAAAGTGGGAAGGTTAGGGACAGAGCTGCATATGGTCAAGGAGAAGAAACGTTGTAAATGCAGGGTCCTAATTCTCTTCCTGATTTTTATGTTAAGTTGTTGCGATTCAAGTATTTACCCACAATGTTCATCACTGCATTACTTCTAATCATGAATGTCAGGAACAGTGACGTTTATAAATGATTTTAGCTTTAACTAACAGAAAATCCAAACACGAGGTTAAAAAAAAAGTTATCTTTCTCATCATAAGAAGAAATCAAAAGATAGGTCATTGCTGGCATTGGTTTAAATGCTCAATTTTCTCAAGGTCAAAAGCCTTGAATTTTCTTGACTTTTCCCTCATGGATGAAAGATGGCTACTGCAGCTCTAGACATCTCACTGCTCGCAAGGCAGAAAGAATAGGCAAGAAATGGTACCAATTTTGGCTGTTCCATTTTATTTGGAAGGCAATACATGTATACCTCCTTTCCTGGAACTTCGCCCTCAACCTCAGTAATCTTCAGCTTACTTCCTGATGGTTGGAACTGATACCAGCCCTAGGTGTAAGTAAGATGAGGAAAACAAAATATATGCGAATATTTGGTTCTCCTATCCTAAAGGCAGGCAAGTAGGAGGAAAATTGGGAATGGGTGTTGGTCTGCTGAGTTCTAGGGTCTGCCACAGTGAAAACCAGGAAACACCAAAATATCTGCAAATACAAGATTAACTGACTATGATGTGCTATATGAATTCCACATGGCTGTTAAAAATTGTGGTACAGAGGGGCGCCTGGCCGGCTCAATCAGAAGAGCTTGTGACTCTTGGTCTTGGGGTCGTGAGTTCGAGCCCCATTGTATAGAGGTTATTTAAATAAATAAAACTTGGGGGTGCCTGGGTGGCTCAGTCGTTAAGTGTCTGCCTTTGGCTCAGGTCATGATCCCTGGGGTCCTGGGATCGAGCCCTGCGTTGGGCTCCCTGCTCGGTGGGGAGCCAGCTTCTCCCTCTGCCACTCCCCCTGCTTCTGTTCTCTCTCTCTCTCTCTGTCAAATAAATGGATAAAAGCTTTAAAAAAAAAAACTTAAAAAAATTGTGGTACAGAAAGATACTTAGGTGTATGCAAAATTATTCATAAAAATGTTATCAACTAAAAAATTAACATATAAAACAATAGGTAAGAAAACATCAAATTTGTTGGGGTGAAAAAAGTTTAGACAGATTTTAAAAACTTACACAGACATCTGCAAAAAGAAAAAAACACCAGAACTCATGTTCTGAAAATATTGACTTAGGCTGGGTTTTCTAGGAAACAGACTCTGAGGCAGGGATTTGCATGCAGGTGGTTTACTCATGAGTCCTCTCAGGAACAGCACCCATGAGGGAAGCAGGACTTGGGAGAGGAAGGTGAACTGCAGGGCACTTGCCACAGAGGCTTTAACTGGTCCCATGGGAAATTTAAAGCTGAATGTCCCAGATTGTTATAACTGAGGGACTGTGCCTCGTACCTCCACAACTGACCAGTCATTGGATTTGAGCTGCCCCAAGGGAGTGAACATGACCTAGGATGAGGCAGTTTCCTTCACAGAAGGCAATTTTGGAGAGAAATGCAACTGTGAGTCATCAGCAGCCAACACTCCTGGCAGCTAATATCTTGGGATCTGGGCAGCACACTACAGCATCCACCAGAAATGTCAACAACGATTATCTCTGGGTTTGGGGATTAAAGTTGGTTTTCTCTCTCTCTTTTTTTTATGTTTTCCAAATTTTCCACAACAAATATAGTATTGTCCTAAGGATTAAATGAGTTAATTCACATGAAGCACTTAACACAATTCCTGGAATGCATTTAAGTACTCAATAAGTTTAGTTATAATTATTTTTTATTTAGAAATATATACATATAAAACATTATAAAGAGAAAGCATAAATGTGAATATTGTCAAGAATAAAGTATGAAATAGGATTAAAATAATAATAGATCTTGCCGTTCATTTTGGCTTATTTTGTTTCATCCATGAAATTCTTTATATTGCTTCTTTCCAGCACTGCCCCACTGAACTTTTTATAACGATGGAAATTTTGGTATCAGTGCCATCCAGTATGGTAGCCACTAGCCATGGGTGGTTACTGAGCATTTGAAATGTGGCTAATGCAAATGAAGAACCAAATTCCAAATTTTATTTAGTTTCAATTCATTTAAATGTAAATAGCAACATATTGCTAATGGCTACCAAATATTGGACAATGCAGTGCTATACCAATACTAGTCAATGGTTATTTAGAGAAAAGATCTGAAATATTCTTTCTCTCTTTAAGCTTGGATTAGTTTCTCAACTCATCACCCTGTATAATCTCCTAATCTTGATTTCAAAATCATATTATATTTCCATATGTAGAAAAACAAAATGGGAAGAGTTTAATTGTACAAAAAGTCTCATGTGCTTTTTTGTGTGGGGGTGGTTTTTTTTTTGTCAGACTTTTTTTTTTTTTTTTTAAGTAATCTCTCCACCCAATGTGGGGCTCGAACTCACAACCCTGAGATCAAGAGTTGCATGCTCTTCCAACTGAGACAGCCAGGTGTCCCTGGTCAGACTTTTTTTTACATACAACAAGGAAGGTAATTTAGTTGAAAGTTAGGTGCTAAAGAGCTGTATAATGTATCACTAATTGGTATTTTTCAGTAAATATTCTGAAAAGAAAATGAAGGAGGTTGGGGGCGCCTGAGTGGCTCAGTCGTTAAGCGTCTGCCTTCTAAGCGTCTGCCTTGGGCTCAGGTCATGATCGCAGGGTCCTGGGATCGGGCTCCCTGCTCAGCGGGAAGCCTGCTCCTCCCTCTCTCACTCCCCCTGCTTGTACTCCCTCTCTTACTGTGTCTTTCTCTGTCAAATAAATAAATAAAATCTTAAAAAAAAAAAAGAAAATGAAGGAGGTTGTTCCATATCAAACATCTGGTTCGTCTTGGTAAGCCAAAAAAGACTTCTCACTGAAATCATACCTTTCAACCATACTATCAATACAGTAAGGGAGATACCTACAGAAACAATTTTGAAAATGCCTGAATAACAATGCGGAAGTCTCTTACCTCTCAGGTGGGAGGCATATGTATGGGGATAAGTCACTAACATAATCCAGCTCGAGGAAGGAAAGAGACACAGATCTTGGTTTGCACCCCAGCCCTGTCAGTTACTGTGTGTACTTTGGACACATTACTTAATTAATCCACAATCAAAGGGTGGTAACTACACCTCTGAAGGTTTGTTGGAAGATTAGTGAGATGTAAAGCAACTGGCACATAGTATCAATGAGCTTTATTATTATGTCAATATTATGTCAAGAAAATAGAACAGCAAAAGGGAAGTGAGCCCAAATAATATAAAATCTGGGCAATAATTAACTGGCATAATCATTTAGTTGTAAAATTATTGCTGGTATATGTTACCGTGTGTGTCTATCAACCACACGTAAAATTTAGTCCACTGTTTATCAGATAAATGACAAGAAGGGATGCTTGAATAAATGAACAAATCACCACCTTGCCCTGTTGTTAACGTTCTTTGACCCCAAAATGGGTTGTTATCACTAAAATTTTTTTTTTAAGACTTTATTTATTTGACAGAGAGAGACAGCGAGAGAGGGAACACAAGCAGGGGGAGTGGGAGAGGGAGAAGCAGGCTTCCCACCAAGCAGGGAGCCTGATGTGGGGCTTGATCCCAGGACCCTGGGATCATGACCTGAGCTGAAGGCAGACGCTAAACGACTGAGCCACCCAGGTGCCCCACTAAAATGGTTTTGTCACTGGTACTGTCACTAGGGAAATTTTCAAAGAAGTTGTATAGAGCAGTATCAAATTAATAGTCTTGAATAGAATTGTTTTTCTAGACTTAATAGGAGAGATCATGGCTGAAATTAAGATACTTTTTTTTTTACAGATTTTATTTATTGAGACATAGAGATACAGAGAGAGAAAGAGAGAGAGAGAGCACAAGCAGGGGGAGTAGCAGGCAGAGGGAGAGGGAGAAGACTCCCCACTGAGCCAGGAGCCCAACGTGGGGCTCGATCCCAGGACCCTGGGACCATGACCTGAGCCGAAGGCAAATGCTCAACCAACTGAGCCACTCAGGTGCTCCAAGATACTTTTTTAAAAAGATTTTATTTATTTATTTGAGAGAGAGAGAGCATGAGGAGCAGGGAGGGGCAGAGCAAGAGAGAGAAGCAGACTCCTTGCTGAGCAGGGAGCCTGATGATGATGATGATGATGATGATGATGATGATGATGATGATGATAATGATGATGCAAGGCTCGATCCCAGGGCTACAGGATCATGACCTGAGCCGAAGGAAGACACTTAACTGACTGAGCCACCCAGGCGACCCTTAAGATTTTATTTTTTAAGTAATCTCTACACCTGATGAGGGGCTCCAACTTACAACCCTAAGATCAAGAGTCGCATGCTCTTCTGACTGAGCCAGCCAGGTGCCCCCAAGAAACAACTTCTTGAGCAACATTATAAAGGAACATGTAAGGGCTTCCATCCTTAGACATTTTTAAGAAGACAGACAGTGCTCCAGCTGAAAATGTCATCCTCATCTGTGGTAGCCAGCCTCCAGGACAGCCTCTACTGACCCTTACTTCCCAGCACATGCCCTTCATTACTCTCCTGCCCAAATTCAATCAAGGCTGGCCCTGAATATGGCTGACGTGATGTGTGAGTTCCAAGGTTGTGTCATAAAAGGCACTGCAGCTTCTGCTTCGGTCTTTCAGATCGATTACTTGCTCCAGAATAAGCCAGTTGCCATGCTGTGGGAATATTCAAGCTGTTCTGTGGAAAAGCCCATGTGGCCAACAGACTAAGCCAACTTGCCAGACATGGGAGGGAACCACCTTGGAAGTGGATTCTCCAGCTCCAAATAAGTCTTCAGACGACCACAGCCCTAGCCTACATCTGACTGCAACCTTATGAAACTGAAACAGAAATGCCCAATTGAACCCTGCCTGAATTCCTGACTCAGAAATTGAGAAATAATACATGACTTCTATAGTTTTAAGCCACTAAGTTTGTTTTTTTTTTTTAAAGTAATCTCCAAGCCCAAAGAGGGGCTCAAACTCATGATGCTTGAAATGAAGAGCTGCATGCTCCACTGACTAAGCCAGCCAGGCTCCCCAAATACTTTTTTTTTAAAGATCTTATTTATTTATTTTAGAGAGAGACAGAGAGAGAGTATGCGTACATGAGCAGAGGGAGGGGCAAAGGGAGAGGGAGAAGCAGACTCCCCGCTGAGCAGGGAGCCTGATGCGGGGCTCAATCCCAGGACCCTGGGATCATGACCCAAGCCAAAGGCAGACACTTAACGATGAGCCACCCACGCGCCCCCTTAAATACTTAAAAAAATTTTTTTTTAAAGATTTTATTTATTTATTTGAGAGAGAGAGAATGAGAGATAGAGAGTATGAGGGAAGAGGGTCAGAGGGAGAAGCAGACTCCCTGCTGAGCAGGGACCCCGATGTGGGACTCGATCCTGGGACTCCAGGATCATGACCTGAGCCGAAGGCAGTCGCTTAACCAACTGAGCCACCCAGGCGCCCTCAAATACTTTTTTTTAAAGTAAATTCTGCCCCAACGTGGGGCTTGAACTCACCACCCCAAGATCAAAAGTCACATGCTCTATCGACTGAACCCACCTAGTGCTCTTGGTGTGTAGTTTTAGGGCTATTTGATATGCAGTAAAAGACAGCTAACATATCATCAATAACAAACATTTTTTTACTACTGTACAAAGTCTCCTGCTTATAGGCTGAACCATATGAGCATTCAAGGTAACTTCTTGCTTTATAACTTTAATGTTTTAACAGGCTGACACGTCATTAACTCTATATCTTTTCCTATAAAATTCTTTAAAAAAATTTATTTTTTTAAAGATTTTACTTATTTATTTGGGGGGGAGGGAAAGAGAGTCTCAAGCTGACTTTGCACTGAGCAGAGTCCCTTGCAGGGTTCAGATTCCATGATCCCGAGATCACGACCTGAGCCAAAACCAAGAGTTGGATGCTTAACTGACTGTGCCACCCAGGTGCGTCAGATTTTATTTATTTATTTTAGAGAGAGAGTGAGAGGGTGTGCATGTGAGCAGGGGGAGGGGCAGGGGGAGGGGCTTTTCCTATAAAATTCTTAAGTGACAAGGAGAATTAGCCAATCAAATATTTAATGAACATCCACTAAGTTCGAGGTATTATTCTAGGTGCTCTGCTGATTAAAAGGTATGATAATGCTATTGATAATAAAAACAATAGTAAAAATGATAGACACTACTAATACTTACTAAACATGTACTTGTCTTAGTGTTCTAGACACTGTACATATATACTCTCATTTAACCTTAACGTATATTGCCAAATGTTTTCCAGAAAGGTCATACCAAGTTACACTCCATCTGCAATGTTTAAGAACAAACTCACTGCAGATGTTTACCTACCAGCACTTAAAATTTTCAAAAAAAACCTGATAGGTGAAAAATAGAAGTTTAATCTGCATTTCTATGATTACTAGATCTTAAAATGTTAAGCACATTAAAGTTCTGTCTGACATATGTTACAATGTTGGCATTGTGGGGTTTTTTTTGACATTTTCATAGTCAAGTCAATCTCTTTGTAATTTCTTCCAACTCTTTTATAATTAAAAGGCTCTTTCCTATCCCTAGATCAATTAAATTTTCACTTGCATTTGTTTTCTAGTTTGTTTAAGGTTTTGTTTTTTACCCATGTAGTTATTTTTTGTGGCAGGACATAGGAGTTTTTTTCCCCCATAATCATGTCTCCTTCACTATTAAGGTTTTCTTTCCCCATTGATTTATGATGCCACCTTTATTATCTTAGTAATTCTTATTACTTGGGTATGTTTATGAGCTTTATAACCCTTTTTCATTGTCTGTTGGTTTAATGTTAGTACTACGCTTTTTTTTTTTTTAGATTTATTTATTTATGAGAGAGCGGGGAGGGAGCAGAGGGAGAGAGAATCTCCAGCAAACACCTGGCTGAGCGCAGAGCCCGCTGTGGGGCTTTTTCTCACAACCCTGAGATCATGACCTGAGCCGAAATCAAGAATGGCTTACCCAAGACTTAGCCATCCAGGTGCCCCTGTACTACCTTTTTTTTGATTACTAACTTCTACTCATTCATTAAAAACCATCACATTCTCCTCCTGGAAGCCTCCCTGATTCTTCCAAAAAGATATGAATGCTGCCTCCTTTTTCACCTTCATAACATATAAAATTCTCCTTTGTATCACAGTTAACAGGGTTGATTTTATCCAACTATACTCTTGAGAGCAGGGAACAGGTGTATTATATATTCATTGAAATTAGATTATAGGATTTGCATTAAAAGGTAGTGATGGCCAAACAGGTCTGGTTTGACAAAAAAATGAAAACAGTTCCCTCATTTCAACAAGTATCGTTGTGCTGCTATCCATTATGAAAAGATTATAAAGGTGAGTGAACCCTAGATTCTGCCTTAGGGAGTTCGCCACTTAGGGCAAAGAAACGTGAATATACGTGATTAAATAGTATGACTAGAGTAAAATACTCATGCACAAGGAAGGAGAAAGGAAAAAAAACTGAGCAAGTAGTGGGCAAAGTTTCGTAGTGGGCATACCTATGAGCTGGGTTTATGGTGGTGCTTCTTAAATGTCAAACGAATTTAATTAATTTTAATGACAGAGTGCATCAATTCAGAACCTTTAACAGGAGTTACATTAATTTATCCTTCTTCGGAGAACTTTTTAAGGAAGCCTAAAGTAGTTTGCGTAGTATGGGCAAGCTGAAGAGCTCTGCTTGGAAGCTGTTTCCTTAGCGCCAATCTGAGATGCCCCGCACAGGACACAGGTGCGAATAAATGCAAAGTGCGTGATTGGGTGAAAATCAGAAACGCGGATAAGATATAAACCTTTACCCGTATCAGGTACTATAATCCACTCACTTGGCGGTAGTTTAAAAGCTATGAGAGCTGACTCCTTGTAAGAGAGCACAGTTCCAGCCACTAGCCTCACCGCTCAGCGCCCGGCAGGCCCAAGGCAGGCCCAAGGCAAGCATAGGCCAACCCTGGCTAGATGTCAGAGCAAGAACTACTGACGTCATGTGAGCGTGACGTCACCAGCACTGACGCATCTCCCAGGGCGGGGCCTCTCAGCTCACCTCAGAACGCAGTCAGGTCCGCGGAGGAGCGAGTTGACCGTCTTGCGTTCTGCCCCAAAGGTCCAAATAGTCAGCGCTGCGGGAACGGAAAAGCCGAAGCTACTCAGGAGCTGAAGAAGGGCCACTTCCCTCCTTCCTTGGCCCTTACCGGTGTCCTCTAAGGCCCAGGCGCAGTCCAGGCAGCAGCGCGCTCACGAGCCCGTCGCTTGCGGCGGTCACGCGCGCGCACGCTGGTGCGCACGTTCCCTGAGAACCCGGAAGTGCGAGGGAGAGGAGAGCCACGTGGGTGGAGCTGGGTCGCAGCTCGCATGGGGGAGTCTATCCCGCTGGCCGCCCCGGTCCCGGTGGAACAGGCGGTGCTGGAGACGTTCTTCTCTCACCTGGGTATCTTCTCTTACGACAAGGCCAAGGACAATGTGGACAAGGAACGAGAGGCCAACAAGAGCGCGGGGGGCAGCTGGCTGTCGCTGCTGGCGGCCTTGGCCCACCTGGCCGCGGCCGAGAAGGTCTATCACAGCCTCACCTACCTGGGGCAAAAACTAGGTACCTCCGCCCCGCCCCCCGTGCCCTTTGAGGAGGAAGGAAAGGGGGTGTATTCCCCGATCGGCAGTGGCTTGGGTTCCCTGTCTCACTCCTAGCTTCAGGCTCAACTTGGCTCTCCCAGATCTCCTCCCACCGTTCCCTTCCTCCCCTCGGCTTCCACAAACCCCGCCCACCGGCCTCTGCTGCTGATAGATTGGCCGCCGGGGTGGATGCTCTTTTTAGGGCTGTGTCTCAAACCGATGGGTGTATCCATTTTGCTCAGTGCATGGATTGGTGCCATAAATGAAAAGTTAAGCAAACTGTATGTCTTCGCTTTTCTGACAAATGACACTGTGGCCAGAGGAGCAAAACTTGGCCATACAACCTAGTTAGAATTAATGAACACTTTTGTCTGGCTTTTGAAGTTAAGGCCCCTGCGAGTTACAGATGGAGCCCTACCCCTTCTTAGGCCGTCAATAAATATTTAATGGATGAGGAAATAAATGAATACTGGACAGGAAAGGCAAGAAATATGCCTAACACTAGCAAGAGGGGACTTAAGGGGAAAATGGTAAACACTTATCATTCCATCGTAAATCTTGCCCCTGAAAATAAGATGCAAGAGCTGATTCAATAGATTTTCACTAGTAGAAACAATATGAGTAGATCAGAAGGAAATAAAATATGTGAAAGCCAAGGGCTATGCATATAAAGTATTACTACTTATAATTACCAACAATCAATATGAATCCCAGAGCTTTCAAAGTTAGTATTTTGGCCTATTTTTAGACCCTTTAATTATCAGAAGCACAGGGTCTGGTATGAAGAACACATATGCAATAAAGAATAGAAAGGTAAAATTGAGTGCAGATTCCATTTTGATTTTTAGCCCCCAGTTTCTTTATGTTGCCTGAAGGTGGCCATATACATACTGCCTTCAGTAAACGCCCAAAGGGCAGGGCTTTCCGAGATCTTAACTTTTGCCTTAGCTGTTCAAATAATAACTTGTTGTTTAGTACGTTGACTTACTGGCAAAATTGCTCAGATAGAATCACCTTGTGTATTTTTTCCACCCTTTTTTACAGTGGCACTTCTCACAAATTTGCAAGTGCTGTGGCAGTGTTATTACTTCCCTTTCTATAGATTAGCAAATTGTCTATGTGCATTTGTATGGGTAGGTGAGAGGTCTCAAACCAGAATACCTGGCTTTGAACTGTCAGATTGTATTTTTATCCAGATGATTTATAAAAAAAATTGGTGTATGTATTATAATTTAAAAATACTTTGTATATACAGGTGACCCTTGAACAATAGGGGTTTGAACTGCATGGGCCCACTAATAGATGGATTTTTTTGATAAATACAGTACAGTACAGTAAATGTACTTTCTCATCTTTCATGATTATCTTAACATTTTCTTTTCTCTAGCTTACTTTACTATAAGAATACAATATATAATACACATAACATAGAGCATACATGTTAATCTACTGTTTATGTTATCAGTAAGGCCTCCAGTCGACAATAGGCTGTTAGTGATTAAGTCTTGGGGGAGTCAAAAGTTATACTGGGATTTTTGACTGTGTTGGGGGAGGTCAGCTCCCCAACACCCCCTCCACCACCCCTGGCATTATTCAGGGGCCAGCTGTATTTGGAAATGGGGAGGATTCTGGCTATAAAATGAAGGTGGGTAATTTTCTGGCAGTTTTAGTAGTTTCTAGATTCCCCCACCTCATGAAGAATGGTGATTGATCCCAGTGCCATGATTCTTAATTTCTTTAAGCTCATCTATGAGAATTTGATGAAACCTATGGACTTATATGGAAAATATATGTGTTATACAATTTTGCATTTAATTGGAGACGGTTCAGTTGGATTTCCTAAAGCCTACTGCTGGACGCCAGTTTAAAAATCTGCTACTCCAGTTTAAGTTGTATGTGTGTGGTTTTAGGTAAACAACTGGCTGCCCTGTGTGTAAGAGCACGTGTGAGATCATCACTATCTCTGCCTTGGGTTCTGTGCAATGGCCCTTATTATGTAAAGTGATTAGTTCTGTGTGGGCCCCCAGCTTGCATGGATGAGCCTGAAGCCTGCACCTTGAAATTGATCCAGGAGCAGTTTACAGTATGAAACATGCCCAGGCATGGTTCAGGCTCCCAGGTGATCTGTGACTTCGGAGTGAATGTTCTGAGAATTGGCATGTTTAACTTTAATGTCTCATTAACTTATTCACATGTATAGTAAATGTAGGTTCCAGATTTTATTTTATTTTTTATTTTTTTAAAGATTTTATTTATCATTCAAGACACACAGAGAGAGAGAGAGCATGAGCAGGGGGAGAGGCAGATGGAGAGGGAGAAGCAGGCTCCCCGCCAACCCAGGAGCCAGATGTGGGGCTTGATCCCAGGACCCAGGGATCATGACCTGAGCTGAAGACGCCCAACCATCTGAGCCACCCAGGCACCCCGTAGTTTCCAGATTAAAATTTTTTTTAAAGATTTTTATTTATTTATTTGACACAGAGAGACACAGTGAGAGAGGGAACACAAAGCAGGGGAAGGGCCAGAGGGAGAGGGAGAAGCAGGCTTCCCACGGAGCAGGGAGCCCGATGCAGGACTCGATCCCAGGACTCTGGGACCCTGACCCGAGCCAAAGGCAGACGCTCAACGACTGAACCCCCCAGGCGCCCCCAGATTTTAAATTTTAACTTTGCATCCTACGGTTTTTTGATACTGGAATGTTTGTGTTATCAACATGCTTATGACTTTGTGATTTTTTTTTCTTAAAACCTTGTGGAAAAATTTTTGTGTTGCCACTTAAGACACTCCCATGTTCTTCAAATACTTTGCTAATTAGAATGTATTTTTTTTTAAAGCAAAACAAAAAGTTTTATGTGTATTTTTAAACATTTAAAACATGGTCCAAAAAAGTGAGTCTTTTTGACCTCACTCTTGTGACTGGTGTTTATCAGAGACCTTGGCAGTGAATCCTGATTACAGATGCACGTGTGGGCAAACACTTTAGGCAAAGGACAGACCTCACAGGGAGACTTCTGTTCCTGTATTGGCTCAGTTCTGAAAAACTTTGGGTGGACCCCTTACCTTGGAGCTTTCTCTTTCCTCTGAGGGGAGAATATACCTGTTTGGGTAAGGACCAGTGATAAAAATATGCCATCTAATGCCTTTGGAGGATTTTAGGTCATACTTTTTCCCTTTTGTTTCATTACTGGAGAGTTTCCTCAACCTCTGGTTGCTAGAATTTAGCATGGTAGAAAATGACTTAACTTGAGAACCAATATTTATAGATTATCATTAACAAGAAGTTGTGGGATAAAATACTCAGACATACTTATTACTTGAAATTTTATCATGTGAGATGGACTGTTGGAATCTTGAGAAATAATGAGGATTCAATACATAGAACCTTCTGGAAATAATTCAAAATAATCATATTTTGTAAATCCAAAAACTTGTAAAGAGGAAGATGTCTGGTGTCTCTGCTTCTTTGTTTCCCAGTAAGAAGGAAGGCCAGTCCCCATTGGATATTCCTAACCAGGGTAGTCAACAAGTAGGATTGTGCTCCTGAGAGCTTTGAGAAAAGAGACCTGTTTAAAAGAAATGCATTAGTGGTCTCTCCCTTCTTTCTAGTGGCACTTGACTAGTATGTTAGTGTCACTAAACACACTAGTGATTGATGTTTATTGATAAGCTTTTCAGGGTATTCTTTGTATTTATGTGGTGTTTCCACTCCCTTAGATAAGAGTAATCTGATGAAGAAAGGTATTCCTTTTTCACCCAGATTTAAAATTGTCACCAAGGCCACCCTGTTAACAGCAGCGGTGAGTACACAGTTGAGGTCACCTAGCTATCTGTCAAATAGATAGTTATTCTTTTTTATAGTACACGAAGCTCCCAATTTATCATAGGGTTTTAGAAGCCCAATTAGGTAGTATTTAGAATTTTCTTACATCAGTTATAAATGGAAGAGAAAGGGAGGGATTAGTGTTGTGGAATACGCACTTTGCTCCAGGCACATTACATACCAAATGGTATTTCATTTTGTCTTCTGAGCTCTATTACTAGTTTCATGTTAAAAACAACAACTCAGGCTTAATAACATAAATAACAACAGTTATTTATAATTGCTTCCTGCTCTTAATCATCCACAACACGGTGCTTATTTTGTTATAACCTATGGCTATGTCATTGGCACATCACACAGCTTGTAAATTCAGAAGCTGGAATTTGGAACTAAGTTGGTCAGACTTCCAGAGCTTTTAGGTTTTGTGTTTGGTTTCTTTTTAGGATTTTATTTTTAAGTAATAAGTACACCCAGTGTGTGGGGCTTGAACTCACAACCCTGAGATCAAGAGTCGCACCCTCCACTGACTGAGCCAGCTAGGCACCCCATAGATTTTGCATGGTAGTCTTGTTACCTACCTAACCTAAGAGATTTTTTTCCTTAAACTTGGGCACAGAGGTCTATTTATTCCATACTGTTACTTCACAAAATCTCCAAGGTTAGACTGAAGATAGGCAGGGAAGGGAGGGCAAACCCTTCAGGGTACAGTCCTGGGTGGGTTGTGAATGCTGGGGTCAATCCAACTGCACCAAATGGTTTTTGCTGCTATTAGTAGGAGAGATTATTTGAATGCTAGTTACTTTGTTTAGCCATTATATTGAAGAAAACACTTTTAAGTAATGATAGTTTGTGTAGTAAGTAGTAAGTAGGGTGACCAATTTTCTAGGTTTGCCCAGCGCCAGGGGGCGTTCCCAGGATGTGGGACTATGTCTGGTTTTCCAAGAAGCCAGGCTTTCAGTGCCAAAACCCAGAAAGTCCTGGGTAGACTGGGACAAGGTGGTCACAGTAGTAGGAAAGGATCTAAGATTTATTTCTTAAAATATAAACTGGGCCATGAACTAAAAAGAACATTGTGAAATGTTTCATTTGTTAAAAGGATATTTTACAAATGCCTTGATAAATAATTTTCACTCCCAGTTGATGTGTTTAGAATAGTAATTAGTTTATTCATGAAAGCATTCTGTGTATATCAATAGAAAATTTAAACTGTCATCCACCTCTGAGGTTTTTATATACTTCTAAGAATTACTGTTTTAAACCTGCCCTGTTTCTTCTCATTCTCCTAACATCTTGCCTGTGACCCTTTATTTAGTGGGGTGCAGAATTGCTTAAGAAAACATCTACGAAGCTGGCTCTATAATTATTAGAAATAGAGTTGATCATGTATTAATACAGAATAAGGAAATGATGTCTATGCCACTTGATCCTTTTTAACTGTTGTAAGGGATGTATTTGGTCTTTTTTTTTTTTTTTTTAAGTAGGGTCCCTCCCCAACATGGTTTTGAACTCATGAACCTGAGATCAAGAGTCACATGCTCTACCAACTGAACCAGCCAGGCACCCCTGTCTTTTTTTTTTTTTTTTTTTGCTGATTTCCTTTGGAACCCGAGTGTTACAGCAACAGTTATTTATAATTGCTTCCTGCTCTTAATCATTCACAACACGGTGCTTATTGTTATAACCTATAGTGTCAACCTTGTCAAGAGTACTAAAGATTTCTGGGTGCCTGGCTGGCTCATTTGGAGGAGCGTGCAACTCTTGATCTCAGGGTTGTGAGTTCAAACCCCATGTTGGGCGTAGAGCTTAAAAAAAAAAAAAGTACTACAGATTTCCTTTTTTCCCCTGGAATCCCAGTAGTCTGTGTTCTTGTGTAAGGGAGATACATGTATGTGTATTTTCCATTTTCTGGTATGTCTTAAAAGATAAGATTCAAAGGAAAATGCAACGCTAATGCAGAAATAAAATTTTCTGATTTATCAGGAATAACAACAGTGTTTTCCAATCGGGTATTCGCTTTTGTTTTAAATATATGTATGGGGAAGAAGGGCTATTTAGATCCAGGCTGATATCACTATCTAGGTCAATTATCCTCTGAAATAAATGCGAATCCTCATTAACGTGGGGTAGGGGAGAATCGATGCCTGGCTAAGGAAATCATACAGAGGTCTGTTGCTACACTAATGAGTTGCACCAGGCATTCATTTCTTATTCCTCAGTGAAATTATGAATCACAAAATATTTAAATTCCAATCGTAGGAGTCAGAGAATATGGTAGATGATGATAACGCCCTGAGCTCAGCGGGCTCCACTCCTTTCCTTTTGGAGTCTGGGAGGTGTTTTGTCTTTCTGGTTTCTCTCCCTTACTTGTCATGTGCTAATGTCATTTGCCTCCCAAGGGGGCCAGTCCTTCTTCAGCAGGAAGGATTCCATCCGAACCATCTATACGTCCCTGCACAACGAGCTGAAGAAGGTGGTGACTGGCCGCGGAGCCCTGGGCGGGACCGCCCCACACGTGGAGGAACTGCTTTCCCACCTGTCAGAGCAGCTCTGCTTCTTCGTTCAGGCCCGCATGGAGATCGCAGACTTCTACGAGAAGATGTACGCCCTCAGCCCGCAGAAGTTCATCAACGCTGAGGAGCTCGTTGGCCTTTTGGACACCATCCTCAAGAAATACAGCTCCAGGTGAGTGTGAGGAGGGCGGGAGGGACAGCCTCTCACTCCCATGCACACATGCTCCGTCCCAGCACGCTTATGAAGAAAATCTAGGATGAAATGCCTGCAAAGGGGAGAAATCGTCACTTTACATTTTGTACATACTAATTAAGCAACAGGTATACATGAGGTACCTTCTTTGGGCTTCATTAACACCATGGTGGGTGGATACTTCTCCAAGCAATAGCCAAAGAAAGACCAAGAATGAAGTAATCCTTAAAAGATATATTATAACTGATTTTGCTGCTTATAAAAGAGTTCACACAAGGGGAGAATTGTATGTAAAATATATATATATATTTTTACAAACCATTATTCAAATAAGTGTCCCTTCCAAAATAATCACCTTGGCGAGTTATCTACTTAGTCCTCAGATGTAACCATTACTTATCATGTGTTGGAAACCTCTTCATAATTGCTTTCGGTGCCTGTGGCGTAGTTTTGGTTTTGTTTTAAACTTTCTTAGTGGAGACAGGCATCTGTGCTTTTGAGGAGGGCATACTTAAATTTTTTTAATAGTCAAAAGGCTATTTGTAGCCAATTTAATTTTTTTTTAACAAAAGATGTTGATCAGCTGGAAAACTTGTATTTGAAAGAAATTGCTCCTTTTACTTGGAAAAAAAATGAGCCTGGCTATAATGTATTGCTCACTTCCTGAGCCAAAAAACAATATGAAAGGAATTTGAGAAGCTTTGTGTGTTATTATTCAGCTGTAGAAAGGAAAGAAGTATTGATACATGCTACAACACGCATGAATCTTGAATAATTACGCTATGTGAAAGAAACCAGTCACAAAAGATCACATATAGTTATCATTCCAGTTATAGGAAATGTCCAGAATAGGCAAAGTCATAAACACAGAACATAGATTACAAATTACAGACACAGAAAATGATTGTCAGGGTCTAGGGGGGAAGGTGAGAATGGGGAGTGACTGCTAATGGATACAGGGTTCCTTTTTGGGGGGTCATGAGACTGTTCTAAAATTAGGTAGTAGTGATGGTTGCACAACTCTGACTATACTAAAACCATTGCATCCTATACCTTAAAAGAGTATACTTTATGTATGTGATTTAAGTAGTAAAGCTATTATTAAAAACAAGAAATAAAGCTGTGCAATGAACACACAAACATCCTTCCCCTGGACTCATATTATTAAAATGTTGTCATGTTTGCTTTATCTCTCTCTGTATATAATTTTATCTCCCCCTCCCTGTATTGTTTGGACGTCAGATGCAAACATCATGACACTCTACTCCCAAATACTCAGATTGTATCTTCTAAGAACTATACAAAACTGTAGCATAGTTTTCTCACTCGGGAAATTTAGCACTGATTTTTTTCTACCATCAGCAGTAAGTAGTCCGTATTCAGATTTCCCCAATTGTCTCCAAAATGTCCTCTATATTATTTTTTATTGTCATGTGTTTTCTATTTTTATGATATATTCTAAATTTTTATCTATTTTAGTAGATAATACATTATGGCTCAAAATTTATAAAGTATGAAAGAATACATGGTAAAAAGTGCCCCTGTTCTTCATCTACTTAATTCCTTTCCTAAGAGGTAGTGAATGTTGTTAGCAAGTTCTTCCTACCATTCTTGAGAGAGAGTCTGTACGTACACATTTTCTTTTTTTAAAACATATTTTACGTGTTAACAAATTTTCTGTTTGGAACTCTTATTTCTTCCTCATTTTTTTAAATAAAATAATTTTTTGAAATCCAAAAGCAAAAATACAGTTGGAGATATGACTCTCAAAGGGAAGAGATCTCATGTGGTGATTCCCAAATGCTAACGTGAAAGTGGTTTGCTGAACCATTTGGGAAGCTTAAAAGAAAGAACCATACTTGCCCCCTGCCCCTGCCTTGCCCTTCTTCCCTGAGAGGGTAAGATTTAGTGAATCTCGATTGGGTTCCCAGAAACCTGTATGTTTTCAAAGTTCCCTGTGATATTGAAAATAGTCTCCGTGAAAAAATTGTTTGGATAAATAAGAGAAAGGTGCCAACACTGGGATAGACTAGGTATTGAACCTTAAACAGTGTGTGAATGCATGTGCTTGTGTGTGTCTCGTAGGAATGATTATTACTATTTAATCATTTTTATTTGATTAGATTTGTGATCTATCCTTTTTGTACCTTCTTTGAAACATCCCACTTCCCAGACCTTTGAGGATTTCTTTCATTTCCTGCAAAAGCCCAGCTTTCATTCTTGAAGCTTTTAGGGTACTTGGCTCTACCAGGTACTGAGTGGACACTGATGGAATCTGATGGAGCCAGGGGCACAGTATCACCCCAGGTCAGGGTGTTTTCATCTGTCTCTATTTTCCACCCATGCTGCCTTTATAATTAATAGGGAATTACTGATTATAGATATCTCCAACCCTAAAAATTAATTAGAAACTTTGGGTTAATTTGAACATAAATTCCTTAGTTAAAAAATTCTGAAAAGTTGAAATTCTGTATAATATGTTGATTTTGGGGGGGAAGTGGAATTATTTTAGGTATAAATTAACATACCTTGCCTTTTGCCAGGATAATATCCTTTTTTCTATAGACCTTCCTCCTCCTCTTCTTCTTCTTCTTTTCTTCTTCTTCCTTTTGATTTGGCATCTGTGCTATATCAAACATACTTCTTTCATGGTTCCAGTGTTTAGAGAAGTAATTCATATTTTGTATTGTATTGAAAGAGTTAATCCTTTTCCCAAAGGACCCAGCTGATCTTTCAGGAAATATTTCTTTGCCCCAGTATATCTGATCCATGTCATAACGCTTCTAAAATAATGTGTGAATCTTTCATCTTTCAAATGATGAAATGCTTTTGTATTAAAAAATTAACAAGCGTGATGTATAACGTGGAGTCTAAACCTGTGGCCCTGATGGGAGATGCAGAGTCTATGTGAGTTATTGCAAGGCCCAGTCTGCTTTCATGGGAAGCATGTTTTGTTTGTTTCCTTTGGAAGCCAGTTGTGTTCAGAGTAGAAGAGTATTAAAGGTTTCCTCTTTTGGCAAACTTATTACATTATTAAGCAAATGTAAATTATTGCTTACAAACCACAGTCATTGTGATGCTGCATTTCAAATTGAATAATTAACATTAATCATACAAGTTTTTATTGTGTGCCCTTAGAAGGAAGAATATGAATTTAGCTCATACAGGATCAGGATGTCTACTATTCCTTGAATACTTTTGGGGAGAGGTAGAACTTGAATTTTGTTTTGTTTTTTTTCCCCAAGGAAGCATCAATGGAACATTTTTTGATTCTGTAGATTTCATTTTGAATTTACTTACTCTTTTGTACAGTGGGCATAAAAGAAGATTCTGGTTAATTTTTCTATTTCATAGTTAAAGCTGGTTATAAATGCAAAATATTTACTCTCCTAAGTCAAGAGTATAATTTTAAGAAGTAATTCTTTTAAAGAACAGAGCAAGTATTTATTCGTTCCGGACAGCTTTTAAAAATCCCTCTGTTGGGGGCACCAGGGTGGCGCAGTCAGTTAAGCGTAGGGCTCTTGGTTTCAGCTCAGGTTGTGATCTCACATCCGGGTTCTAAGATTTACCCTGCCCACATCAGGCTCTGCGCTCAGCATGAGTCGGCTAATACTCTCCCTCACCCTCTGCCCCTCCCCACTGTGTGGGGGCACATGCGTGCGCGCGCTCTCTCTCTCTCTCAAATAAATAAATAAATCTTTTAAAAAAATCCTCTCATGTGGCAGTAATATACCATTAAGTGACTTATATCCTTTAACCATGATTTTACAGATAGATTTTAAAGAACTTTTCTGTTTTTGTTTTTTTTTTTAAAGATTTTACTTTGAAGTAATCTCTACACCCAACGTGAGGCTCAAACTTACAACTCAGAGACCAAGAGTCACACTCTCCACCGACTGACCCAGCCAGGCACCCCAAAGAACATTTTTAAAAATTGAGTTACAGTGAAGTTTCTCTTTGCATTTTAGGGAGCACAGTTTTTTGATCTGAATGCTTCTGATGACAGGATTCTCACCAAGGGCAGAACTGTGATTGATTTAGGCCTTGTGCCCTTTTTCCTTCAAGAAAAGATTTGTGATGATAAGTGAAATTAACAGTTAGTTGTGTGTGTATAGTTCAACAAGGTGAATTTTCGCCCATTGAAAATTTCATAAGCAAAAGCAACAATAGTGCCATTTCTATGGGACACAGTCTACTCTAGGCATTCAGCTTGTCTAAATCTTAACAGTGAGGGCTGAAGGGCTTCTGTGGTCTTGCCCCAGCCAATCTTTTCAAATTTATCTAAGGCCCATCAAATGCTTTAAATTGTACCCAAACTCTTAGTAAAAAGAAAGAAGCTTCAAAGAGAAAATTTTCAGGATTTTAAGCAGAAGCCAAAAAACAATCCATAATCTAATGTGTTCCCCATAAGTATTTGCTATTTCCTACTTTGGTTCATTATTTGTTTTGCCTCGAATGTCCTTGAACTCGGAGGGGAGGAAAAATACCTTCTACCCTTCTAAATTCTCAACGGGGGGGCCCTTTAACAAAAGACAAATTACCAAGAGAAAAACACGCCAGTGTATTTAATGTAAGTTTTACATGTCAGGGGAGTCTTCATAATATAAAGAAGACACAAAGAAGCTGTTAAATCTGTGTTTTTATGGTAGATTCTATTAAAAAACAAAATTCATCTGAATGCATTTAAAGATGTAAGAGTTGTGGGAAAATGTGCTAGGATGAAAAAGGGTCTGAGCTAAAGCTCCGGGAAGCAGCAAGGCCTGTTCTTTCAGATTCCTCTCTGTGTCCCTTGTGTTTGGAGATAGGGATGCTCCCTTCCTTAGAGTAAGGGGAAAGGCACGTCTCACTTGAGGGTTTTATGACCTGTTTCAGAGGAGGGTCAGGAAATCTTTCCTGTACATATTTCTCAAATTTATTCAACTTAAGGGGCGCCTGGGTGGGTCAGCTGGTTAAGCGGCTGCCTTCGGCTCGGGTTAGGATCCCAGGGTCCTGGGATCAAGCCCCATATCGGGCTCCTGGCTCAGAGGAGAGCGTGCTTCTCCCTCTGCCTCTACCCCTGTTCATGCTCTCTCTCTCTCTCTCTCTCTCTCTATCTCTGTGTCTCAAATGAATAAATAAAATCTTAAAAAAAAAAAAGAATGGGGCCAGAAATTTAAGCCCTCATCTTTACACGGCCGAATCTTAGCTGCTCTTGAAGTTGCATGGCTCAATTCAAATTCTGTCTCCCTTATGGCCTGCATAATCTTTCAACCAAAAGAAATTGCTTTTTCTAAAATCTTATTTTGTACCTCTCATAAGAGATGTGTTTACTTCCAACTTGTATCCATTATAAGTACCTCCTACCTTGGGAAGTCTCTATAAGGCAAACCTTTGGCTAATGTATCTTTATAACTTCAATGTATTTGTATCTAAAAGCTAGTAAAAAATTTATTTATTTATTTATTTTTAAAGATTTTATTTATTTGACAGAGAGAGAGATAGCAAGAGCAGGAACACAAGCAGTGGGAGTGGGAGAGGGAGAAGCAGGCTTCCTGCTGAGCCGGGAGCCCGACGTGGGGCTCGATCCCAGGACCCTGGGATCATGACCTGAGCTGAAGGCAGACACTTAACCAACTGAGCCATCCATGTGCCCCTAAAAACTAGTAAAAATTTTAAATGAGAAGAGATAGTTTTTTTTATTGTGGTAAAGTATACATAACGTAAAATTTACCATTTTTAAGAGTATAATTCTGTGGCATTTTGAACATTCACATTGTGCTACAGATTTGTTTTTAATTGTTTTAATCTGACTTCTAACATGAATGGGACCTGGATACTTCTTTTGGAAGGAACTCCTTGATGTGGATTTGTGAAGGAGAGAGCTCTCTCTCTCTCTCTCTCCACCCCCCTCTCTTTCATTTGGCTTTTTTTAGAGCAGATGTTCTCTGCAAATAGTTGTCCATTTATTCTGTATTCAGACTCTTTCAAGCTTGCTGCCATAGTTGAGGTGTGTATTTTTGGATTACAACAATTTAACAGATCCCCCTATAGTGTGAGTTGTAAATGGGTATGAGGCACAGAGCAGAATGGAAATGGGGAAATGATACATCATAATGCTAATCGCAAAGTCTTGGCAAAATAACATTAACATGAATTTTTAGCTCTTCTTAAGGATGAAAAATAGCTTCGACATTCACATTCATCCTAATAAACGTTGAACATTTAAACACTTTTAGTATATGTTTATGGAAGAGCTTGTTCAGAATTCTTTCTGAAGATTTGTACAGAGAATTCATGTTCTTTCAAGGAGAATGTTGGATATAAATGATGATTTCCAATGAAGCAGAAAAATAACAGTATTGTTATTTGTGGTAGAATTTTCTTCAATCTTATACCGTTTTCCTGTTATTGAAAGTCTTACTGTGTTCCAAGTTCCTTGGCAAATTTTCTTGATACCCATCATTATAGAATCTTGTGATGCTTTGTGGTCATTAAGTGCCAAAGAGCCTAAAAGCTAAGGTGGTAGGAGCATTTCTTACAATTCAAAGATTTTGAAACATGCTATAGTGAAGTTGTGTGTGTGCATGTGTATTAGACTTTCTTAATGTTTATTTCAAAGCATGTAATGTCTGAAGAGTCCAAATTAATTAACTAAGCGCATGAGCTAGAGGATTTGAAATCTAGTTTATCTTTCTGATTCTTTTTTCTTAAAGATTGATTTATTTATTTTAGAGAGACAGAGAGTGCCAGAGACAGCGAGTAGGGGGAGGTGTAGAGGGAGAGAATCTTCAAGCAGACTCCCTGCCAAGCACCAAGTCTGATGTGAGGCTCCATCTCACGACCCTGAGAGCGTGACCTGAGCCGAAATCAAGAGGTGGACACCTAACTGACTGAGCCACCCAGGCACCCCTATCTTTCTGATTCTTTGAATGTATTATTAGGCTGAGACCCTCCACCCATGTTTTAGCTTCCCTCTCTTGAAAGATATTGAAGGTAAAATGCTGGTAATAGAAAAAAAATAATGTGTGGTCATGTGAGTAACTATATCCTTATCACATGATAATGAGTTTCTATCTTATAATATCTAACCTAGTATGGGCTCTCTAATTAATGTTTAATAATCCCTCTAATTAACATTTAAATGGATTTTTTAACTCCAGCTATATTTGTGATGATTTTTTTTCTTAACTTTTTCATCAATAACCAGCATTTTCCGCTTCAGGGGGGCCAAAACAGCCATATGAGAAGATTCTGTCTTGTTGACAGTGAAACAAGTAATTTACATGGATTCAGACCTGTAAGTCAAATCCTGTGGTACCTGGGGCATATCAGTAAATACTAGATTTTTGCCCACATCTTTAAAATAGGGTCACTTGCAGATGCTTCGGGTCTTTGGGAAAAGTATAAGGGCCTGGAGTTGGCTCCTTGAGAAGGAGGGTGCACAGGCCAGGCAGACACTCAAACTCCCCTGGCATTTCTCACAAGCAGCAGCAGCCTAGGCAAGAAGGCTCTAAGTGGTCCAGACAGGGAGGACTCTCCTTAGCCATTGTTACAGAATTTCATTTCGATCACAAACAACAGAATTGATGAGGCAGAAAGTAGGGTTCAAATCTTAACATAGTTGGTTGCCATGTTTCCTGAATCTCTCCTGAATCTCTAGTTTGTGCCATATGTTCTAGAGATAAAGGAGCGAAGGGAATAGGCAGCTTTTACTTTTCCTCAGGGAGGAGCTCAAAGCAAAGGTGACCGTATGTCCCAGTTTGTCTGACAAACTATGTGATGAAGCTACTCAAGTGGAGGACAGGTATTAAGAAACTAGAGGATACGATTGGGGTCACCTGACTTAGTCTGGAGGTGAACAGAGAAGACATCTCTAAGGAAATGACTCTGAAGAGGAGACTTGAAGCATCAGAAAGAACTTGCCCTCGCTTGCCTCAGGGTCTCTGCCCTTGGCCTTTTCCCCCCTCTCCCTGGAAGGGAGGTACTCCCACATCCACTCCCCTCCTGCTACCCAATATTACTGCTACCAGCGAATTAGAAAAAATGTTTTACAAATAGCAGGTAGCAATCCATGAGTCATAGAGTTAATTTAGTGAGTAGTAATCCAATTTAAAACATATAAATGTTGAAATGTTAGATTTTTGTGATTTAACCTCCCATTTTGTTTTTTAACTGTGATTAAACATGCAGAAAATTTGGGAACTGGGATTGAATAAAGGCTTGCCTTATGGAGTTACTATGGAGTTACCATAATACTTTGTGGAGTTACTATGAACGTCAAATAAGTTTATGTGTGTTACATACACATTTAAGAGATGTTTTAGTGACTTTTTTTTTTTTTTTTTTACCTCTGCCTCTTTAGGAGCACATCTTGAAAAAAAGATGCCTTGTTTTGATGATTATGTTAGTTATATAATTCCCAGAATAAGTAAAATAGACTCAGAAAAAAGTACAGCTAATTTAATTTCTTTGTATTTGAAAGGAAGTTAGCTGCTACTCTCATTTTTTGTTTAAATGTCAGGCGATTTCCATAGAAGGATATGATGCTGACATAATTCTGATGGTGAAATTATGTCAGAACAACTTTTTATTTATTTTTAAGTGTATTATTTTATTTTTTAAATAAATAAATAATTTATTAATTAATACTCCACACTGGGCATGGGGCCTACTATGGGGCTTGAGCTCATGACCCTGAGATCAAGAGCTGACCTGCGATCAAGAAGAGTTGGACGCTTAACTGACTGAGCCACCCAGACGCCTCAGAACAACTGCATAAATGAATCGACATGGAGCCCTTCAGTCTTTCCTTTCCCTGCCCCCAAACGTAATATTATTCGTCTGGCCACAGTGTGTTGTTTTGAAGGTAGGAAATGCACACATGGAGTAACATTTCCACTTATTTCTATTAATTTCCCTTCCCCTCTAGATTTCACCACCCCATCCTCAGTCCTTTGGAAAGCAATTTCCAGCTGGAAGTGGACGTCCTGAGTCATCTCCTGAAGGCCCAGGCTCAGGTCTCGGAGTGGAAGTTCCTCCCGTCTCTGGTGAACTTGCACAGTGCTCACACCAAGCTGCAGACTTGGGGCCAGATCTTTGAAAAGCAGCGGGAGACCAAGAAACATCTGTTTGGAGGGCAGTCTCAGAAGGCCGTTCAGCCCCCACACCTTTTCCTCTGGCTGATGAAACTCAAAAACATGCTTCTTGCCAAGTTTAGCTTTTACTTTCATGAGGCACTGAGCCGACAAACGACTGCTTCAGAAATGAAAACGTTGACTGCGAAAGCCAACCCAGACTTTTTTGGAAAGATTTCCAGCTTCATTAGGAAGTATGACGCTGCCAATGTGTCCTTAATCTTTGACAACCGAGGTTCTGAGAGCTTTCAGGGTCACGGCTATCACCATCCCCATTCCTACAGAGAGGCCCCTAAGGGAGTGGACCAGTATCCAGCCGTGGTGTCTCTGCCCAGTGACAGGCCCGTCATGCACTGGCCCAATGTCATCATGATCATGACAGACCGCATGTCCGAACTGAACAGCTTGGAAAAGGTGGTCCACTTCTATGATGACAAAGTTCAGAGCACCTACTTCCTAACCCGCCCGGAACCTCACTTTACCATTGTTGTCATTTTTGAATCAAAGAAATCTGAAAGAGACTCCCACTTTATTTCCTTCCTCAATGAGCTCTCACTTGCCCTTAAGAACCCCAAAGTTTTTGCAAGTCTGAAGCCTGGCTCCAAAGGCTAGCAGGTGGTTTGTGTGAAAGGTTTACAAGACTAGAAAGTTTGCTCCTAATTGCTCTAATGATCTGCTGTGGTCTGTGATTAGAGTTTCCATCCATTCATGCTTCTTTCACAGCTAAATTAAAGACAAATCCTCCATAATTGTGTCGCACACTTTATAAGCAATTAAGGCCAATTGAATTAAGTATCCAAAGAGTAATCTAGGAAGTGATCATGGCCACTGGGTCTCTCCATGGTACAGCAGAGTACCTACAGTATTTTCTCCTATTTTCCTGTGTTTCATGTAGACTGAATATTTATTGGCCTTTGGTTGTTCTTTCCACCTGTTTTATATTGTTCTAAACTTTGTTTTAATGCAATTCCAAATGCCTTCTCTTTTCCCCTCCTTCCAGGACCAGTAAATGGGATAAGATATTAAATGGCTTTTTCAGAATCAAGGACTGTATGTTTTCTATCTCATAAATTAGCAAATTAACATGAAATTAGTTTTATGAATCTCATCAACAAATTGATAATTTTGGATGGGTTCTTTGGGGGTCATCTACACACCTAACTGCATTTGTGTTTACCCCTTTAAAGTATGAATTTTTCACTCTTTGAAAGTTAGTATGAGCCATAATGTGGGGTTTCTTCACTCTTTGGCATATTATCTACTTGGCTTTCTGTTTATCACCTTTCTGCTGAGATGTATGTTCACGTTTGGCTCCACTCCCTGCTTATTCTTGGGCTGAAAAAGCATGTAGTCTTTGTTTTTCAGCCACTTTTAGACATTCATGTGACTTAGCCTACTTTTATAATACCAAATGTTGGTCTCAATACATTGTACTTGCTAAAAATCAATTGTGCATTCAAAAGACCTCTTCATAGTTGAGTAATCAAATCAGTACTTAATTTAAGCACATCTGAACTTGGGTTTCAGGACTGCCTCCTCCAAATTATTCTTAGAAGCAGTGATCCATCATAACACATGCTGCCTTAACACTTTCCTTCGGTAGGTGTTCGTGGGGAAGTAGATGGACCCGTGAAGGCCTAATGGAGTGTGGAGAACATCACTTCTAGGTTATTGATTCAGAATAAAAATAAGCCACAAAGAATCATTGAGTTGTTACTATCTGATAGTTCCTTCAACCCTTGGATGCGACGTAATGATCGGATTGGTCCAGTTTCTCATGATTGCACAGAGCCAGGGTTTTCCTGGGCTGCCCCAGCAGGTGAGCTGGCGGTGGGCAGAGTTGCTCCCAGCCTGTGCCAGGAGGCCTGCCCACCTCAGGCAGGACTATGTGCCGGGAGGATCTACTGGCCTATTTTCTATTTCTTTTCTTTCTTTCTTTCTTTATTAAAATAAAAGTCACATATGTAAAAAGCCAGTTTGCTTTAAATAGAAAGTAGTGATTTCTGCATTTTATTCACTCAGGTTCTATAAAAATCTGAACAACGTTGAACTTATATAAAACACTGAAAACAATTGGAACTAAAAAGTCAAATCATTTTTCTTCCCTTTTGTGTTTTGCCAAGAAGCTAAAAAATATTCCTTGGTGTTCATGGATTATTTTTTTTCCTAGATAAAACCACCATTAGCCTTAATGATGTGGTCTCCCATGTACCTAAAAGAAATATGCTTCAGTGGAACATGGAAGAAGAGTGTAAATAAAGCTTATATATAATATTTAAATAACCAGTCCTTGTAGAACATATTTTAAATGTATATTTATTTTTAAACATATTTTGGTTCAAGCCAAGAAACAAAGTGATTCTACTCTGAGATTTGTCCTCTAAAATCAGTAATGAAATGATCTGTAAAGTCTGTGTTTTGCTAATTGGAAGAGTAAATCTGCATATTTTCTGCAGACGGTTTACTTTGAAATTGTTTTTAAACCACAGCTTGATCAGTTTTTATGTGTAACCAGGAATGCGGTCAACACTTACCAAGTTTGCCAACAAGTCCATGAAGGAGTGTTCACTTGAGGATGCTGTTTGGACTCAGGGTGAATGTTCACAGCTCTGTCTTCTTGGGTCCAACCTGGTCTCTGACGACATCATTTTAGGGAGTGTGTGAAAATACGGTCGTCCCCCCTTATCTGCAGTTTTGCTTACCTCGGTTTCAGTTATCCGCGGTCACCACAGTCTGGAAGCTGAAAGCCGGGGCTCCTCCTCATGAATCATCAGGAGGTCAGTTGTAGCCTCTTGCTACATCACAATGCCTGGGTCATTTCTATCACTTTATCTTGCTGCGTCAGCATTGGATCATCTCCCGTCATCCCAAGAAGGGTGAGTACTATGCAAAAAGAGATTTTGAGAGAGAGAGACCACATTCACATACCTAGGATTACAGTATAGTGTTACAATTGTTCTGATTTATTATTAGTCACTGTTAATTTCTTATTGTGCCTAATTTATGAATTACACTTTATCATAAGTATGTGTGTATAGGAAAAATCATAGTCTATACAGAGCTTGGTACAATGTACAATTTTAGGCATCCGTTGGGTGTCTTGAGCATACTCCTTGTGGGTAAGGGGAAGACTAGCTGAATTCTGAACTGAGGAGCCAATACCCTTTTATATTATTTCTTTGTGCATTTGGACATCTTATAGAAAATTTACTTACAAGAAAGAAAGAAAATAGTTGGTAACTCACTGCACTCCTGTAGAGCTACTCATGGGATCGTTAGAATACATCCACCCTTTGATCTAGCAGCAAACTTGCCTTTTTTTGGCTTGTCAGCTGAGCTTGACTGTCTTACCTGTAAAATGGGGATAAGGAAATGTGGGCTGCTTTTTTCAAAGGATATGGAAGAATGGAATGACGTGTGTAAAAAAGGCTTTGCAAGATTACTTGGGTTTGAAAACTATATAAATAAAAGATGGACCATTCTTTCCTTAAACTTTTTTTTAAAGATTTTATTTATTTATTTATTTATTTGAGAGAGAGAGAAAAACAGCATGAGAGGGGAGAGGGTCAGAGGGAAAAGCAGACTTCCCACTGAGCCAGAAGCCTGATGCGGGACTCGATCCCAGAACTCCGGGATCATGACCTGAGCCGAAGGCAGTCGCTTAACCAACTGAGCCACCCAGGCGCCCTCTTTCCTTAAACTTAACACCTCTCCTGTTACCATTTTTCTCTTCAGATCTGGGGAATACGTGTGCTTGCTTAGTCACTATGTTTGAACAGTACTTAAAGAGCTAGTTTAGAAGAGGAGGCAGATAAATGCCTAACCTACTCACCCTCCCTTCCCTCTCTCCTTACTTTAGAATCCTTGTGGTTCTTTGTTGATAAATTTTTATGGTTGGTTGATAGCATCACTTCAGTTCTATATCCTTACTGATATTTTTCTTTTTTCTTTTTGGGGGGGTCCGGTTGCTCTTTTAATTGCCAAGTGAGGTGTGTTAAAATCTCTGTGGTTGTAGGTGTCTTCCTTTATTTCTGTCAGTTTTTTTGGCGTTTTGTCCTTTAAAGCCATTTTCTTAGGCCCGTAGACATTTTTAATTTTTCTTTTTCAGATATCAGCCATGTTATCATGATGAAGTTTCCTGCTTTATCTCCATTACTACTCCTTGCTTCGAAGTGCATTTTGCCTGTTTTCTTATGACCCAGCTTGCTTGTGCTTACTGTTCATATCGTATGTCTTTTCCTATCCTCTCACTATTTGTATCTTTATTTTTAAAGTGTCTATGGTAAGCAGTAGAGAGAGAAGACTGATTAAAAAGAGCAATAACCACCTCTGTGTGCTGCAATCTGACCATCTCTGCCTTCTGACTGAAGTGTTTAGTTCACTTCATTTCATACCTGTGAAGTTTCTACAATCAGGACTTTGCTGATGGTATCTTTAGCCATCACTGAACATACTTTTCTATCTTTTTTTCCCTTTTATATTGGAAGTTAGATTAAGAGGTTTGATCAGATTTTTTCCTTTTTCTTTTTTTTTTTTGGAGGGACTATTGTGTATTTTATTAGGAGGCAGCTAATATTTGGCATTACCAGCCCGGTGGCCCCTAACTCATTATTTTAAAAACTGGCAAGTGGGGTGCCTGCCTGGCTCAGTCGGTGGAGCATGCGACTCTTGATCTCAGGGTTGTGAGTTCAAGCCCTACATGGAGCTTACTTAAAAAAAATTAAATCTTACAAAAATGATAAAATAATGAGTTGTTTAGTATCTTCTAGAGGTACTAGGGAGTTTTTAAAGAAATATATAAGAATATATGAGGATTTCTAGCTTCTGCCTCTTAAGTTTAACCCCAAATTTGAAATAAGACAGCCATTTTTCCCCCTTATCACAAGACACTTTAATGTAAATGTTATGATCTTCCTTTATTTCTTCCTCATGGTTCATTCTCTTCTCTCTTAATTACTGTTGATTATTTTCCTCTGCTTTTCTCCTTCTTCCCTCCCTTAGTTTCTAATATCTTCCTCACCAATTCCACTTAGTCACTTTTCCCCATGCCTCAGGACGCCAGGACATAACCCCAGGGGTCTCTGACCCAGTTTTGAAAAGCCATACTTGAGGGCGCCTGGATGGCTCAGTCGTTAAGCATCTGCCTTCAGCTCAAGTCATGATCCTAGAGCCCTGGGATCGAGCCTCACATCGAGCCCCACATCGGGCTCCCCACTCAGTGGGAAACCTGCTTCTCCCTCTCCCACTCCCCTGCTTGTGTCTCTGTCAAATAAAGAAATAAAATCTTAAAAAAAAAAAAAGAAAGAAAAAGAAAAGCCATACTTGAACGTATTCATCTCGATTGTTTTTACAACTAGTTAAGTCTTTTTCAGGCAGTGAGGAAGGAACACGTAGAGGGGAAATACCCAGGACTGACGCGAACGGGTGCCCACAGTTAAGCCCAGCCACTTCATGAGCACACGACATCCGCCAGCTACAGCCAAGGAGCGCTGTGTGTATCTAGTAGCTTACGTGGCATTTTTTCATTTTTGGTGCGAAAACATGCGGCAGGGCAGGACATCCCTTGACTGCCAGAGCCATCCTGGTCTCGGGCACTCCAGGCGAGGCCAGTGGTAGGGCGGTCCCTAAGGCAACATCAGAGGGTACACACGGCTGCTTTCTAGCACCCAACCTTCGTTCATGTAACAACCATGAAGCATCAGTTCTGCTGCGGACTGTGGTACAGCAGTGGGCCTGACCCGCGCGGGGCCTGCCAGGCTCGACCGGTAGTGAGGGGTCCGGCTCCAGCCACCCCCACAGGCCAGGAGCTGGAGCACTCAAGCGGGAAGGCGGTGAACAGTCTTCAAACCTGTTTTACTTGCGTACCTTCCTACCAGTTTTGAAAAACCATGATACCTTGATGGATTTTTAAAAAAAAAAATCTGGAATCATCGTCATTATATATATGTGTAAATAGTCTCAAAAGAGTCATTTTATCATGTATCGTAGATATTGACATTTAAAATGAAAATGTTAATCGTTCTTTTAAATGTATCCAGTGAAATCTTGGTACAATAGAGACTTGATAGCAACCATTTTCCATATTTAAAAATCTCTTAACAAGCTTTGTGATACTCTATCACTTTTTGTTCCTTCAACTCCATTCTACCTCTCCCATAGAATTTTATCCTAATAGGAATTTTATTTTCTTAAAAAGTATTATTGATCACCCTATGAAATACTAGCTCCACATATTCCACATATATTCTTTCTGTTACCATGGGGCTCTAAGAGTTTAATGAGCAAATGACATATATATTAGAAACTTTATTTGAACATTGATCTGAACTATGTCTTTCAATGAAATGAGTATGTGTTTATGATGACCTGGTTAAAGAAACTGTCTAAATGTTCCTTTGTTTGGTGGGCAGAGATTTTGATATCCTACAGTAATGCTCCGTGTTGCGAACTGTGCAAGGTCTGCGATTTGACATTTCACGGTGCAGGCAGAAGATGGGCGGCAGTTATTCACAGCAGAACAATAGCCAGAATATGACCATGTTTGCATGTTCCTAAGCCCCAATTCCCACAGGGTCAGTGTGGAGGGGCCCAGATGGATGCCTGCTCAGGCAATAGGTTGCATTTCAGGAGAAGAATTATGGTCTTAGAAAACACAAATCTTTTTTTTTTTTTAAGATTTTATTTATTTATTTGACAGAGAGAGACACAGCAAGAGAGGGAACACAAGCAGGGGGAGTGGGAGAGGGAGAAGCAGGCTGCCAAATGAGCAGGGAGCCCAATGCGGGGCCCGATCCCAGGACCCTGGGATCATGAACTGAGCAGAAGGCAGGGCTTAACGACTGAGCCACCCAGGCGCCCCAGGAAACCCAAATCTTTTACAGGGGTCAGTAAGCATGCCTTCCATTGGCTTGAGTGAAACATTATTATCCTGTACTTATTTGGCGTATTAGTTTCCTAGGGCCGCCGAAACAACGTCCCACTAATTGGGCAGCATAAAACAACAGAAACTCATTGTCTCTCAGTTCTGAAGTCTAAAAGTGTGAAATCAAGGTGTTGGCAGAGCTATCTTCCCTCTGAAACCTGTATGGGAATCTCTTGCCTTCCTCGTCTCAAGTGGTTTGCTGGCCATTTGGGTGTTCCTTGGCTTATAACTACTTAACTCCAGTTTCTGCCCTGTCATCACATGGCGTACCCTCTCTCTCTCTGTCTTCACACGGGCTGTCTGCTTATAAGGACGCCAGTCATATTGGACTAGGGGCCCACCCTACTCCAGTATGATCTTATCTTAACTAATTATATCTGCAATGACAGTATTTCCAAATAAAGGCACATCCTGAGGTACTGGGAATTAGGACTTCAACATCTTTTGGTGGGGAGGAGACAAAATTCAACCTATAACAGTAACCATGTCTGCACTTTGGTCTCAAGGACGCTCACAAGGACACAAACATCCCCAAGAGACAGTCCGAATTAAGGACAGTTAGTGCCTCACACCCAAGACCTGCAGAAACACGAAAAACATATGGAAAGCTGACTCCACATGTAAACTTATGGGTGAGAAGTGAGTTGGTTTTTATGTGGGAGAAGAGCAGTAATTGAAGAAGACAGAAGTAGCTTAACCTGTCAAAGGCTCCTTCAGAGACTCATTTGGGAAAGAGTTCATACATATGGAAGTTGAGGACCTGAAACTGATTTCCTAATGATGACCCCTATTCTTGCATATCTTGAGAAACAGTCACTACTACACCCCGGGTAGTAGAAACCCAGTCCAAAGATCACTATTATAAGAGATTTGGAGTAGTGCCAGCGTGGCTCAGTCCGTTAAACACTGACTCTTGATTTCGGCTCAGGTCATGATCTCAGGGTTGTGGGATCGAGCCCCGTATTAGGCTCCATGGCTCAGCAGGGAGTCTGCTTGAGATTCTCTCCCTCACCCCACTAGCAAGGGGTGCTCTCTGTCTCTAAAATAAATCTTTAAAAAAGAGAGAGATTTGGAGGGGTATCCGGGCTGCCAGATCCAGTATAGCTTGAAGCATTCTTGGCGTTACAATGTCCTTCCATTTTCTGGAACTGTCAGAGAGGTCTTTTCTAAAGGTTGCAGTTGGGCTGAGCAGGGTCATCAGAGAACTAAAAGAAGGGTCTCTGCCTTGGCTTGGGTAGAAGCGGTGGCTGGCGGGGGTGCGAGACCAGGAATGGCCGGGGGGGGCGCTGTTCAGCAGAGTGACAGATGATAGCCGGTGCAGAGAGAGCATGGACCAGCCAGGAGACAGATTGCTGAGGCAGCAGACCCCTTCGGGGGGGTGGGGTGGGGGGGAGTCATGACTTCCAGAAACTGAGGAGAGGAATTTGTCAAGACCCTGGAAGTCCTGCAGTTAAGCAGGAGGAGGAGTTAAACTTTTCTTAAAGTGGGTATTAATAAATACATGTGACCTCATTTCACACTGCCATTGGCAAGGTCAAACTTTTGGACCAAATGGTGTGGAATCATACAATTCCATAGTAAATCACTAATGCAGACACAGGGTCTTATCTGCATAATTTTTAAAACTCTGCTTTCAATAACAAGGCCACTTTCTGAGACTCATATTTGTAACCATCTTGCTTACTAGCAAGTATAGTTGTCTTTGGACAGCTGCAGATGATGATTCTTTGTGTATTTTTTTAATGTTATTTTTAGTTTTAACACCACCATGAATCTCCAGGTACAATACCGTTTCATTTTATCAAAGCTGAGCCTCTGCAGTCTTGTGTACTTTTTATTTTATTATTATTATTTTTTTTAAGATTTTATTTATTTATTTGACAGAGAGAGACACAGCGAGAGAGGGAACACAAGCAGGGGGAGTGGGAGAGGGAGAAGCAGGCTTCCCGCCGAGCAGGGAGCCCGCCGAGCAGGGATCCCGCCGAGCAGGGAGCCCGATGCGGGGCTCGATGCGGGGCTCGATGCGGGGCTCGATGCGGGGCTCGATGCGGGGCTCGATCCCAGGACCCCGGGATCATGACCTGAGCCGAAGGCAGACGCTTAATGACTGAGCCACCCAGGCGCCCCAGTCTTGTGTACTTTTTAGAAGGATGATGATATTGAGGAAAAGAAGAGAACTTTCTCGTCTGTGTCCTCAAGGAATTAACTCCAACAAAATGGGACCTACAGCAACTAAAGAATACCTAGCTTCAGGGCACCTGGGTGGTTCAGTTGTTAAGCGTCTGCCTTCGGCTCAGGTCATAATACCAGGGTCCTGGGATCGAGTCCCGTGTCGGGCTCCCTGCTCAGCGGAGAGTCTGCTTCTCCCTCTCCCACTCCCCCTGCTTGTGTTCCTGCTCTTGCTGTCTCTCTCTCTCTGTCAAATAAATAAATAAAATCTTAAAAAAAAAAAAAGAATACCTAGCTTCAACAAATTGTATAGATTTGTCAAACTTCAACTACCCACAAGTGAGAATTGTAACAATATTGGAAAATGTTACAATGTTTACAATGTAAACCTCTCCCTTCTTCCCTGTGAAATCTTTAGTAACTTCTTGTGTAGATTTTTTTGGGGGGCAGGGAAGGACTTCAAAGGAGGGAAAAGGAGGGTTGAAATCTAAGTTACATGTTAGTATGGGCAATATCTTCTTTCATCCTTCTGTTCCTGAAGTTATACTAAGAAAGGAATGGTGAGGGGGTGCCTGATTGGCACAGTCACTTAAGCGTCCGACTCTTGATTTCATTTCAGTTCATGATCTCAAGGTGGTGAGCTCGAGCGCCAGGTTGGGCTCTGCGCTACGTGGAGTCAGCTTGGGATTCTCTCTCTCCCTCTCCCTCTCTCCCTCCCTCCACCCCGCTCATGCTCTCTTTCTCTCAAATAAATAAATCTTAAAAAAAAAAAAAGAAACAACAACAAGTCATTTCATTACCAACAAAGATCTCTCAAATTGTGTATCTGATCAGGGCTTGCTGACTCATCAGATGCTGAGGGTAACTTATATTTATCATCCATATATATCGATTACATTGGAAGGTGATAAGGGAAAGGTAAAATATAATCAGTCTTCTATTATTTTCCAGCTCTACTGAGGTATATTTGACAAATAAACATACGTTTATTAAGCTTACTTTGAAACCACTTTCCACATACTACCTAACAAAGGTACTTAGTTTTAATGAGAAAAAAAACCAAACAAAACCCAGCTATTTTCAAGGCTTTTATTTCCTTATTCCAATCTGTGGGCACAACTTTTAAATTTCCTAATATCTTGGCCTCTTCTGCTTATTTATTATCACTTTATATATATCACATTGAAAGTATTTTTTGTCTTAATTATCTGGAGTTAACAAATATTTAACGAGTGGCAAAAATGCACTCTATTAGAGCCATTTGCAACCACATGGATGGAGCTAGATAGTATTACCCTAAGCAAAATAAGTCAGTTGGAGAAAGATAGATTTCACGTGATTTCTCTCATATGTGGAATTTAAGAAACGAAATAGATGAACATAGGGGGGAAAAAGAGACAGACAAACCATAAAACAGACTCTTAACTATAGAGAGCAAACTGAGGTTGCTGGAGGGGAGGTGGGTGGGGGATGGGCTAATTGGGTGATGGGCATTAAGGAGGGCACTTGTTGTGATGAGTACTGGATATCATATGGAAGTGATGAATCTCTAAATTCTTCTCCTAAAACTAAATACCAAACAAAAAACAACCTTCTTTCAACTTAAAAAAAAAAAAGCACTCTATTAGAAAATGCTGTAATCTCCTAGCAATGTTATTGACATTTTGATCTTGCTTTATTTTGGTTTTGGAGCTGGTAGATTTGTGTTAAAATTTTTTGGATCTCTTTGGGGTCTGAACTCTCTAGAGAGGCTCTATCAGAAGCAGCATAATTGCAGAATCTCCCATCTGGCCCCATGAAGCTGGAGAGTGGGAGTAACTGGAACTGGCCAGTAGAGGGCAGTACCGAAGCAAACCAGGACTCTTGAGCTGTGGCTTCCTTTCCCTCAGGGCACAGTCAGTGCAGTTCGGCTTCTTTGGACAGTGGAGAGCTGAGCAGTGCAGGAGTTGGTGTAAAAATGACCATTTTTAGTCTTAAAAGTTGGGGTTTTCATGACTACGCTTGTAGAGACAGGTATGCAGACAAGATTTGGTTCAAGAGATGAGTCTCTTCTGTGCATTGAATTTTGACTAAGAAATTCCAAACTCCTCATCCGGTGACTGTGTGGTGAGCTTCTACTGACTCAGAATCATTCACAGATGACTGATCTCGCTGCTGCTTCGTTACTGAGACTTCTTTGGTTTGTTCTGAGACTTATGCCTCTTCCCCCAAATTATCAGACAAGAGGGCTTACCTTGCTTGGAATGTTTAGAAGGATGAACAGAATACTTAACAGTTTTGGAGGGGGAAAGAGGGTCACATACCATTTGAGTTTGTAGGGAAAGGACTTACTTCCTCCCACAGAAATGCCCATGACCCCAAACAAAATTCACTTCCAGTATTTCAAGGGTTCATGGAAACCCCTGTGTGTCCATATGCCCAGGATAAAAATCTCTGTTGGGGAAAAGCTCTTGCTGAAATCCAAATAAACTCTTCAGGATCTGCAATAAATCTTGAAGCTTAGGACCAAGCCATAAATAAGTACTGTTTTCACCTAGACATCCTGTAGACAACACAGCACTTGCGTTGTCCAGACTTGCTCTACCTGGCACCTCTGATTTTTTTTTTCTTGGTATGATTCCTGTTCTAGTGACCCTCACTTAAAACTTCCAGAGTCACCTTTGATTCCTCTCTCTGTCATGCCCAGTGTCACTCTTACACAACTCCTTTTTTTTTTTTAAAGATTTTATTTATTTATTTGACAGAGAGAGACACAGCGAGAGCAGGAACATAAGCAGGGGGAGTGGGAGAGGGAGAAGCAGGTCTCCTGCTGAGCAAGGAGCCTGATGCGGGACTCGATCCCAGGACTCTGGGATCATGACCTGAGCCGAAGGCAGACGCTTAACGACTGAGCCACCCAGGGGCCCTTACACAACTCCTTTACGTTTTCATTCTCACCCTCTTTAAGTCCGGCTTTTATTAGTCAAGCCAGGATTAGAAATTTCATCTCTCACCTTCTGTTTCTTTGTATTCCAGTCCATTCTTCTGACCTTTACTGGGCTATTATTTTATTTTATTTTCAAAAATTGTATTTATTCATTTGAGAGAGAGAGCAGGAGGAGGGGCAGAACGGGGGGAGAATCCTTAAGCAGCCTTCCTTCGAGCAGGGAGCCTGATGTGGGACTCGATCCCAGGACCCTGGGATCAAGACCTGAGCTGAAGGTAGATGCTTAACTGACTGAGCCACCCAGGCGCCCCTAGCCTACTTTTTTTTTTCCTTAAGATTTACCCATTTATTCGAGAGAGAGAGTGAGTGTGCATGGGGGGAGGGGCAAAGGGAGAGAGAAACTCAAGCAAATTCTGCTGCACAGCCCTGAGATCATAACCTGAGCTGAAACCAGGAGTTGGACACTCAACCAACTGGGCCATCCAGGCACCCCATAGCCTACTATTAACCGGAAGCCTTACCAATTACATAAACAGTCAATCAACACATATTTTGTATGATATAGGTATTATACATTGAATCCTTACAATGAAGTAAGCCAGAGGAAAGAAAATGTTAAGAAAATCATAAGGAAGAAAAAATACATTTACAGGACCGTCCTGTAAAAAGCCTGCATCTAAGTGGACCTGCGCAGTCCAAACCTGTGTTGTTCAAGAGCCAACTGTAAGAGGATCTAGCATTGGTCCTAATAATTTCCATAGTAGTTTACTGCTCACATCTGCAATGGAAGAAGATGCTAAGTTTCAGTTAGAGATTAGTGAGAATAAAGAGTATTTCTTTCCCCATCCAATTTCATAGACCCCAGCTTGAAAATCTGAAACTTAGATAATTGATTCTCAAAGTAAAGTATGCATCAGAATCACCTGGATGCTAAACACCAACGGCTAGGACTTATTTCTGATTCAGTAGGTCAAGGGTACACCCTAGAATTTGCACTTCTAACAAGTTCCCAGGTGTTGCTGATTTTGCAGGCCCAGGATCTACACTTTGAAACCCTTTGCTTTAGACTAGATCATTACATCCTGCTATCTTTACCTACCCACATCCTATGCCTCCCTGAACCCAGGAAAAAGTCCACCTTCTGTATTAAGTTCCTCTTGTCACCCCTCTCAGAAGAGATCTCTTCCCCTTCGAGGACTCTTGAATATGAATATTCATTCATATCATGCTCGTGGCATTTAGCTTTCTGCTTTGATTTATGGTCACGGGGGTACAATGTGGCTGGCCCCCACCTAGAGTGCCCGGCTCCTGAACTATTTGTGCTGCTGGAAATGCTATGATATTTCAACCCTCCATGAAGATTCCTTCTTTCACTCAGTAGACTGTGAGCTCTTCTAGGATATAAAACATGCCTTATAATTTGTGGAAAGGAGGGAAGGAGGGAAACCCTAATGGAGAATTCTGCATTGGGGAAATTTACCGAATAGTGTAGAAATTAGTAACGGAAGAGAACACCTAGTTTAGTCACATGACACCCTTTCTGGGTGACACATGTCGAAATATCCTTTATCCTGATTTTAAAAGTTATGACAAAGTAGATAACATCCCGGGTCCTCCAGCAAAATTGCAGAAAGATATCCATTGGCCCATGGTAACCACATAGTATACAGCCTCATCTAGGTCACGGAAAAAATAAGACTGTTGTGTAAGTCAGAGCTGTGGGTGTGGGTCTGACTTTTCCACAAAGGCTTCAGTGTAGTATTCTGGAGTTACTATTAAAGACAGGATGAACCCATTGGGGCCTTTACTACAGTTATCTATACCTGATCAAACCTCCTACCCAACAAGTATCAAAAGTTTAAAATCAGCCTAAGGAGACACAGAGTCGGTTGGGTAAGTGTCGAGTTGCAGGATTCGGATTTCATCCCTGTACCGTTTAATTTTTCACATGCTCTCTCTCCTTTCTCCTCCTTTCCCTCCCTCCCTTCCTCCCCCATCCTTCTTCCGTTTCCTTCCCCTTTTTAAACCAGTGACTAGGATAGTGATCCTGTAGGTTGGAGGTTGATCTACAGGGGCTTGTAAGGTGTCTTCCAAATGGAAAAGTCTGAGATTCTATAAAACAGACCCCCAAAAGGCATTCTCCCTTGCAAGGAAGAAATTGTTTGTGATATTATTTGTTCCTAGGCTTCAAATCTCATTTATTTGGCATCGACTATGCCTTTGTGAAGAAGAATCCTGTTTCGAGAACTCAGCTCAGGTTTTCTGTGTCTACCTGGCTGTGCTTGTGGGAATTATGAAAGCTCACTCTGTCACGTTCAAGTAGTGAATACCAAGGGAGGATAGTACTTATTAACAGCAATATGATCAATATTTACATGCAGTGCTTTGTAGTTCTGAATGGCTTGGAGAAGACCAAACGCAGCCTGTTCATATTAAGTCCTTTTGCCTGTATTATTCCTTATCTTGGGTCAGAGGGTGTCCCTTGGACAGTAAACTCTGTTCTTGCAGGATGGAAGGGCTCAGTGTCGTAGTTATTGAATTTTTTCCCCTATACAAGGCACAGTCCTAAACGTTTTACTCATCGCTTGTGGGTTGCCTCTGTTCTTTGGGTGCTAGCTCCACATCAGTTTCTATTCTCATGCAGGCATTTAGAGTGAATTATCCTCCTGTTGTGGCCACACAGGAAACTACTATTACCAAAGTCTCTCCTAGGAGGGAGAAACTGACATTTTGTGAAAGGCCTGAAACAGATCTGAGAGTCCATCCCGGATCTTCACAACAGCAGGGTGTAGGTAGTTCAGCCACTTTGAACCCCACCTTCCTGAGAAGGTGCACTGACTACAGCAGCTGTCCTTACTGAGTGTTATGGCTTACGCAAAGCACTTCACAGGCTTTATCTGAACATGGGATAGGAAATGAGTCAATCCCATTTTCAGGTGAGGAAACTGAGGCATGGGGTGGTTATGTAACTTGCCTAAAGTTATATAGCTCATAAGGAGATAGAGCAGGGACTGGAATCTGACTTTATCTGACTCCAGGTCCTGAATCCCTTTTCATTTTATTTTATTTTATTTTATTTTATTTTATTTTATTTCATTTTAAGTAAGTTCTACACCCAACGTGGGGCTTAAATTCACAACGAGTCACATGCTCCACTGACCGACCCAGCCAGGTGCCTCCAGAACATGAATTCTTCACCACTTTATACTGTTTTTATACTGTTTATATACTTGATACTGTTTTATATCTCTGTACCGTTGAGTAGTCTAGCCTATGGGGAAGAGGAAGGTAGGTAACCCGCCTCGGAGGGGTTTACGGTTTGAAGCCCTCTGCGCAGCTAGATACAGATGTTCTGTTGGAGTTTGCCCCACATATGCACCTCTCTGGTCACTTTCTGAATATTCTAGATGGATTTGTAGAATTCTGCAGGTGCGACTAGACAGTAAGGGTCAAGTGGCTGGGTCGATAGCTGTTTTTGCCTAGTGCCAGGCACAGAGATAGGGCTCAAGACCTGTTTGTTGAGTTGAAGTCCTTTTTTCTAATCCCCAACCAAACCAAATTCCTTTTATGATAATCCCCGACCCAAACCAAAAGAATTGCTTTCCGTGTACAGATTAAAGTAAAATTCTATTAATTAGGAGCCTAGTCTGACTTATTACATGGTTTCCTGACCTGAGGATCTATTAGTTCGTCCCTCCTGCAGTTTGAGTCCTGTCGGGGGTGTGCAGGCCTGCCCCTTCCCCAGCCACATCTCACGCACTCTTCCCTGGGACAGCCCATGCTGTTTCCTGCATCGTCGCGACTGCCCTTCCTTACCCCGAACCCTCTGTCACCTCCCCATACCTTCATCCTCACCCTCCGCTCAGTCAGCGCTTCCTCTGGAAGCCCCAGCCCCGTTTCCACCCAGCCTTGCTCAGTCTCCTTTGGCTGTGGGCTCTTTGATTCCTTTCCCTCTCTGCCCTGATCTTTCTTCTAAATGGGTGGCCATCCATTTCTAAGCGACCCTCTCCTTCTCCATTCTTTCAACTTCCTGGGGCCAGAGGCCAACTGCCGTGTTGCTGACCTCTGTATTTCCAGTGCAGTGGCTAGGGTATGACATGCACCCTGGGCGGTGCCTGGGAATGCGGGAGGTTGCCCACCGGCCCCCCCCCCCCCCACCACCATAAGGTCCATCATCCCGCACAAAGGAATTCTCTTTTTGGATATGGACACTAGCCATTTCCCAATCTTATGTAAAATGTGCGTGTAAGCTCCACGAGGGCAGGGCTTCTTGTCTTCATACTTGTGCATCTCAAGCATCTGGAAGAGTGTCTGCAAGGGCGGGGGTGGGGGGCAGGCAGGTGCTCTGAAATATGTTGCATGAATAGAAGCATCTTCAGAAAACTATATATTCATTGCTCTGTTGTATTCAGTCGTGCAGGCTCTGCAAACCAGTTTGGAGACAAGTCCCCTCCCTTCCGTCCCCAACTCCTCCCCTTCTAACCCCCTTGCGCTTCCGAGCCCTCACCTGGAGAAACGTTGGTGTTGCCCAGGGGCAGAGACCGGCTGAGCTGGAACACACCAAGGAAGTCTCCTGACGGTCTGCGCGGAGGCACAGCGTGGTCCAGCCACAGGGAGGAGGGGGCTGCGAGTGGAATGGATTTCCCAAGGTAACTCGGCTTCCAAGCGCATGCTGGGAATGGTTCGTGAAGACAGAAGCGGTTTGCTTTGAGCAAGTACCGAGCAAGAATCAGCTGGGAAATGTGTTTCTTTCCAAAGCTCCACAGCGTTTTGAAAGGACGGCATTTGTTTAAAAACCATCTTTGCCCTGACAATCCCCGTTCATGTACAGATATAAATGAGGGCGCTGCCACAGGCCCGGGTCTTTCTCTCCCTTTGTGATGTTACAGGAGGGCTGCTCCTCACCCTCGGACTTTCCTCCCGGCCCAGCTGGTCAGCGGCCTCATCGGGGAAGGCAGCTTGTTGTCGTGGGCGACCAACATCTGGTTTCCGATGTGGCCTGCGTGCCTTGTGATTGGAACAGAGGGGAGGTCGGGATTAAGCGGCAGGGCCTGGTGAAGGGTGTGGCTGTCAGATATTACCACACTTCTGGAAAATTAGAAAATGAATGGCCTCCAATTGATCACTGACAAGGGGGAGGATAATTGTCAGGCACTTCTTGAAATCGTCTCATTCCAAAAACAATATTTGGTTTAGGAAAACACAGCGGAGAACTGAACCATACTGGGAGGCTAGAAATAGGTCAGTGTGATCCCAGAACAGCCTTTTCAGCATTGTTGTGCGGCTCCCCGTGGCTTCCGTGGGTCACCCAATCAGAGAGCTTGTCTTTAGACTAATGCTATTCAGCTGGTTACTATGGCAATGATGGAGTACCGGTTGTCATGGCGATGAAATGGAAATTTGGGGGACCAGTCTCTTTAGAAGAGGTGGGTTCATTAAGCCCTGTCTCTCCTTCTTTCCCTAAAACTTGACCATATTGTATAGTACTTTTAAAGGGGGTACAATTTCAGACTCTGTGCATACATTTCAGGATTTATATGATTTTTTCTTATTCTTAGATCACATGGCTTAAATCTTTTCAACTCTGAGGAGAACAGACACCCTTCCCACCCCCACCCCTAGTCTTTTATGGCTCATATTAAAGAATGACATTGCAGAAGCTGTGTTTCTTTTTATCACTCTGAAAGGGTTTCTGCCAAACTCCATTGAATTCCTCCAAAGTTAACCTGGTATGAAATGGTATAAGGTCAAAATAAACTTAATGGATTGTAAATGATAAAGGATACTTTTTTCCCCTAGCCTCACTGAGGTATAATTGACACAAAAAATGTATATATTTAGGTGTACAGTGTGATGATTTGTTATGTATATCCATTGTGAAACGATTACCACAATCAAGCTAATTAACACATCCATCACCTCATGTAGTTATTTTTTGTATGTGTGTGGTGAGAACACTTCAGATCTACTCTTCTAGCAAATTTCAAGTATGTAATACATTATATTAGTAACTATAATCATCATTCTGTACATTAGATGCCCAGAACTTACTCCTCTTATAATTGAAAAATGTATACCCTTTGACCAACATCTCTCCAGTTCCCTACTCCCAGGCAACTATGATTCTAGCCTCTGTTTCTGAGTTTGACTTTTTTAGATTGCATATAACATGAAGGAGACTTACCAGTTCAATCCAATCGCCTATTCCTCATTGATGTGTTTATTAGAATCACACTTTGAAGTGAAGCCTTTTGAGAAGCAGCCAAAAGCCTGGCTCTTTTTTCTCTCTGGTTCTGATAGAGGTTTCATTCCTTTTTGCTTTGAATCCACTGTATGGGACCATCAATGGGAAATATATGTTGTTCTTCTGTTACATAGATGTGACTGCACTTTTTCTTGAATGCTCCCAAGGAACTAATTTAGATGCTCCTTTTGGATTTCTGGAAAAGAAGGAGTAATATTCATGGTTTGGGCTCAATCTGGGGCTCATTAGAGAATTTAGAAAAAATATATTGGAACAAATCTGAATTCACAGACCTTTACATTTTTCTGAGATGACTTTGGTGTATGAACATGAACTCTGGAAAAGGCTTTTTGGTGCATTTTGGGGTGTATTTTTATTTGAGTTTGCTACTATAAAAATTTTACATGATTACATATGACAGCAATTCTTAAACTCCATGGTGCAGGAAAATCCCCCAGCGAGTGTACAAGATGCAGGTTGCTGGACCCTATTCCAGCTGACATATATATAACATTACATCAGTTTCAGATGTAGAACATAATAATTCAATATTTGTATATATTGCAAAATGATTACCACAATAAGCATTCCAGACCTATTGATTCCGATTTTTTGGGTGGACCCTAGGAATTTGTATTTACACAAATATCCCAGATGATTTTGAGGCAGTCTGTGGCCCAAATGACCATTAGCTAACTGCAGTGGGAAGGAAACTCCTCTCGGGGCAAGAATGTGGAGGGAATGATCCTTACCTTCTTGTTGCTTCCATCAGTCCACCCAGGAAGGTGAGAGGACCGGTTCATCGAGCTTGGGGATAGCACCTGTGCTTTCGTGAACACCCGTAGGGCTCCTTCCCCCAGATGATGGATTGAAGTGGTGCCTTTATGGACATTGCTGGTGATACTTTTTTTCCCTGATAGATTTGTTTCTTATCGGTTGATTGGAAGCCCAAAACACACCAAATCTGGCCAACAAAGATGAGTGGTTTTCACCTCATTAGTGCCTCTTCACTTCCTGCTGGAACCTTCCAGCGTGGCATCATACACCCATCATTGGCTTCACTTCTTTTGTCCAAAGCCATCTGCCATAGATTTTGAAGTCAAAGGAGGCTATATTGATAAAACCCAAAGAGAGTACTTAGGATGCAGATTCATCTCCTATAACAGAGGCCAAAATAATAGTACTCTAGTCAGAGAGGAATGGCTCTTCCTACTTCGTCGCCCTGCTATCCTCAATACGTGGCTTCCATATTATGATCTAGGATCCATAGTCCTTCCTTCCCTCCCTCCCTTCCTTCCTCAAGTGGCAGTTTTGTGGGGGCAGTCACAGGTATGTCCTGTGAGGTCTGGACTCAGGGGCAGAAGCAAGGCAGGTGTCCTCACATAGTCTTTTCTGTGGCATTACCCTGAGTGGATTCCCAGCTAGATAGCAATCAAGCCTAATTCTCTGGCCTTCTGGAGGTTCTCCAAACTAACTATTTCGTCTTTAAGAAAATTCCACTTTTGCTTAAGTTACCCAGTCATCTTCTTTTCTTGTGATCATGAACTTCAGTACTCTTTGTGCTTTGCACAGACTTACTGCCAAGAAGAACCTTAGAGAGGGTCAAGGCCCAGGAAAATTGATATCCAAATTTCCAGGGAGATTCAGAGCCCATTTGAGGGAGCCCCAAAGGAGTCGGTCTCAAAATTCATTCCATCACTCCCCTTGGTAACAGCATCACTTCCTTGACTGAGGAACTAGAGTTTTTCCTTCAGGTGAACAACTCCCTCCAGAAGCAAATTAAGCCCATTTCCTTTTGTTCTTTAGAAGTGGAACATGCTTGCCATGTTCAAGCTAACTTTAATGGAGTTTCCAGCTATCCAAAGTCTTATCAATAGCATCTTTTCTTGTTCTGTAAGTAAGTATGAAAGTGTTTACTGGAAAGAAAAGAATTCCTCATGTTCTGTCCTTTTCTCTTGCAAAGGAAAACACAGCACCAACATTAGCTTTAATTAGAGTACAATTATGGCCCATGTAGGAATAGAGGTCATTCTGAAAATCACAGGCTTGGCAGAGACTTTCAGAAGTCACTAATGCCATTTCTCTATTCCTGGATTTTTAAAGTGGATTATGTAGGGGCGCCTGGGTGGCTCAGTCGGTTAAGTGTATGCCTTCGGCTCAAGTCATGATCTGAAGGTCCTGGGATTGGCTCTAAGTCATTACCTGAGGTTCCTGGGATTGAGCCCCGTGTCGGGCTCCCTTCTTCCTCTCCCTCTGCCCCTTCCCACCATTCGTGCTCTTTCTCGCACTCTCTCTCTCTCTCAAGTAAATAAATAAAATCTTAAAAAAAATAAAATAAAGTGGATTATGTAAGTAACACGAGGGGGCGGGGCACAAGAGAAACCTAGAAGCACAGTAGAAATTGGAGATTGCCAAGAAAGGTCCAAAGCCCTTTCTTAGATTGTTCAAGAATCTGCTGGTTCTCTAACCACAACGACGTTCTATCTCTCCCCTCTATATATTAAAATAATACTTTAATTTCTCTTTTGTTGTAAAATTAGTAAATTTGTTATCGCTACTAAAAACAAACAAAACAAAGCACATATAAGCAGAAAGGGCAAACCATCACCTGTAATCTCACTACTGAAGATAATCACTGTTAATAATTTGGTGTCTGTATTAATCCATAATTTTGCTAGTGACAGAAACCCAACTCAAACTACCTTGAGTTAAAACAAGGAAATGTATTGGCTTACAAAGCTGATAAATCCAGCATTGTATTTTGTTTTAGGTTCATCTGCATTCAAGGGCTCACACAATGTCATCAAAATTTGGTTCCTCTGTCACTTTGTATTTCTCTCCTGTTGTCTGTTTTCTCTGTGTTGGCATCATTCTCAGGCAGGCTGGAGGATGGTGATGGCCCCCACAGTTCCAGGCCTACATCCTATTGACTTAGTCCCCTAAAGGAAAAGAGAGAAATGATTTTCCAAAAGTAAAACAGAAGTCCCAGGATTGATCCTAATTTGGCCCAGTGTGGGCCATATACCTACCCCCCTCAAGTCATTTAATCTTGTGAGAGGGGCAGGTTTAGGTCCTGTACCATTTACACTTTCAACTTGTTACATGGACTCCCCATCCCCTCTACAAATCTTCCATCCCCTTTAGAAGAACATCCAAACTCCTCAGTGTGCTCTGAACGCCCTCTCTCATTAGCCCTTGGCTCCTTGGCTTGCTTTCCTGCTTCATGTTCTACCCTCTTTTCTTTCTCACTCTGCTCGCTTAAGCTGGGTTCTTGGTAGATCTCCAACATTTTCAGCTGTAGGTCTGCAAATCTCTCTCTTTCGGCCTTATCTCGCAGAAGTACCAAGTACAATCAATTTCTGAGCCTTGAGAAGTTTCTTTAGTGCATGTGAGTTTTCCAGTTTAGGATTCAACTTTCTCCAGGTGCTAAATAAGGTGCTCTTTGTCTTCTAGCTTCCAAAACTGTGTTACTGTGTTACCTCCCTTACTCTCTTTAACCCTTGAATTTGTCTTTTCTTTTTTTTAAATAAAAATGCCCCAGGGGCATCTGGCTGGCTTAGTCAGTAATGCGTGCAACTCTTGATCTCAGGGTCGTGAGTTCTAGGCCCATGTTGGGTGTGGAGCCTACTTTTAAAAAAATTCCCTTTAACAGAGAGGTGTTAGGAGGTCACAGAGGTAAATGTCTATCTTCAAATCACCACCTTTAAGGAGAAGCTTCACCTTTAGTCTCTTAAAATCCTTTCTGTTTAAATTAGCCAGAGTTGGTTTCCATTGCTTTCAACTAAAAGCTCTGATACATGTATTCAGAAAGAATATTCTTCCTAATAAAGGTAAAAGAATTGTTCTTGAGGATAAACAGAACCCTGAATGTTTTTTTTAAGTTTATTTATTTATAATGTCTACACCCAATGTGGGGCTCAAACTCACAACCTTGAGATCAAGAGTCGCACACTCTACTGACTGAGCCAGCCAGGCGCCCCAAACCCTGAATGTTAAAGAGGTGAGGAACAGTCTAGACCCAGTTACTATTTAACCAGGAAGAATTTCCCAAATTCTGCAACCCACAACAGTTGCAAAATGGTACCTATTTACACCAAAGGGATGTGAACATCGCATTTGCCACCTCAAGAGAAGATGGTGTGGAATAGACACAGCCAGAACTTACCTGTGCTGGTTTAACCACTCCAGTCTTTAGAAGCAAAATAGTGGGAGAAAGTGTTTCATTTTTTCTTGGTGGTATTTTAGTTTTTCTTATCTTAACAGCAATAAAATGTTGAAGGAAAAAAATTAAGATGCTCAGAAATGAGGAAAACTTGCTTACCATGGTGTGAAGCAAAATACACAACCACAAATTCTGATTGAAGAGGTAAAACACCTGACCAAAACAAGTACAATTACCATCCACAATAGCTCATACATTTGCACTTAGAAAAAGAAAAGTTATCATATAGACTGTTTAGAATGGGAGTGTATTAATGAAGAAAAAATAGTAAGCTTAATGGCCAGAGAACCAAGTGTCCCAGTGATATAGGTGGGCAAGAGGAGGGTCAAATGTCTCTGATTATGAAAAATATCACCATGGGCCCTGGGAATAATTTACCTTAAATAGAGAAAATTTCAAAATAGGAATTCATATGTAGGTCAAGTGCAGGTCACGAGTTTAAAAAGTCTACTGGAATTGAGAAATGTATTTAGAATGAAGATATTATCATTGAGTCTTGACAAGGCAGGTTGAAGGGGAAACTTTCTAGAAGATAATCACCAGGAACTTCTGGACACAGAAATATTGGTCACAGTAAAGAGAGAAGGCTGCTGTTAAGCCATCCAACTGGAAGGTGGAATTCATCCTTATTACATTTTTTTAAAAAGATTTTATCCATCTATTTGACAGAGAGAGAGCAAGAGAGCACAAGCAGGGGGAGGGGAGTGGCAGGCAGAGGGAGGGGGAGAGGCAGACTCCCTGCTGAGCAGGGAGCCCAACTCAAGACTCGATCCCAGGACCCTGAGATCATGACCTGAGCCGAAGGCAGACGTTTAACCAACTGAGCCACCCAGGCGCCCCTCCTTATTACATTCTTACAGTTCAATTGCCTGAGCCCCAACCCCCAACTGCCAGACCCAGTAGAGTTTCCAGAAGTCTATCTATTCCTTTTCAGGCTCTCATCCCTTCCTGCTCGATAGAATTCCTTCTTGCTTCCAAGGACCTGAGGGGATGCAGAAGTTGTCTGGCTGCATCCAGTGCTTGTCCGCTGAGCGTGGCAGACGGGCCCTCAAAACTGCGCAGTTGCTGGCCTTTGAGAGCTGTGCCCAAAGCGGAGTGCTGGACAAAGTCCCTGCGGTCAGAGCAGACGTGGGTGCTAAGGCAGCAGCGTCCTCTGAAGTAGCAAATCTAAAACGGTGCTGACACAGGCAACCAAAGGTACACGTTGGCAGATGACTAAGATGTCCAAACAATGTCACTGAAGGAGTAAATAAGTGTTCCAGTAAAAACAGATGCTAAAGGCAATGTACTACAACACATACTCCATAATGGGGCCCAGTGGGTGAAGGGAGCACCTTTCCCCTCAGCATTCATTTGGTGGTGATTATTTGCCAATGTGTCCAACTGTCAGGACAGATGAAATCATTGTCTCGTTTCTAAGGAAAGGCCTAGAGAGTTGACCTGAAATTGAAGGTCATTATAAACTGTGCAAGATGCATGAACTTGTTAACATGTAACTTTTCTGTTGATGTCCTTTCGCCACTATATCAGGGAGATGGAAAACAGAAGGAAGAACAAGGTATGCTCACGTCAGGATCAGCATTCCCATGGACTACAGAATCCTTACCTTTGTCCTGAGTTAAGGAAACCAGTACCAGGAAATGAATAATAAAAACACTAAAGTTAAGTGTCTGCATGCAGCTGGAGGCAAGACTGAGTTCATCCTGTTTCTGAGCCTCCATGATTTACATGGGCATCCTTTCCCTTCTGTTGTTTTTAAACTTACATGGTATGGATCTGTAGTGTGACTTAGGTCTTCGGGCCTCACCAAAGTTGGCTTGTCTTTAAGTCCCTGTGTATCTACAGTTTTCTTAGATCTTTGCTGAGAAGAGGCTTTTAGGATGGATGTTTACATTGCACCTAAGCATGTGGTCTGCTCTGGTGAGCAAGACACACAGTTAGACATTTTAAAGAAGCAGGCAGTAATCTTCTAAAATGGAAACACATCACCTCACGTCTCCACTTCAACCGCCTACGATGACTGCCCATGCCACTTGGAATAAAATCCCAACTTCCAACCTGGGTCTACACAATCCGGCTCCTGCTAAGGCCCCCAACCTACCTCGTTCCTGGCCCCCCTCATTCACTGACAGTTATGGTGTTCTGAGCTTATTTCCACCTCAGACCTTGACCCTAGCTCCCTCTACCCGGAATGATCTTCCCTTAGAGTTTCACATGGATGGCTCCTTTTTGAGGTTCAGACTGCTGCTCAAATGTGAACTCTGCAGAGAAGCCACCCCAACAACCTGCTAAGCGGACACCCTGGATACAGGCTGATGGGAATATAAATTTGTTCTGCCCCTTTGCGGGGCAATCTAGCAATAGTGACCCAAGTCACAAACATGCATGCCCTTTGGCCCAGGGATTCCACCTCTGGAAAGTTATCCTACAGATACAGTTGCATGCGTGGGAAATGACATAAGGATAAAGTTATCCATTACAACATTATCTGAAATAACAAAAGATTGCAAACTACCTAAATGTTCCTCAATAGGGGACAGGTTAAATAAATTACAGAGCATTCATACAATGGACTACTTTCTTAATTTGCAGCTATAAAGGAGAATGAGGAAGATCTCCAAGTCCTGATATGGGAAACTCTCCAAGATATACAATCAGGTAAAAAAGCGAAGTGCAAAACAGCATGGGTGGCAGGCTACCATCTCTGTAAGGAGGGGCTAAAATAAGAATAGTACATGCTTGTATTTGCTTGTTTATATTTAATAAAACCCAGTAAGGACGCACACAAAAGCATTTAGACAGGTTACCTGGGCAGGATGCATGGGGAGATACAGGTGAATGGGGGCCAGGGGTGGGAAGGAGGCTTTCCCTGAACACCTTTTAATACGTTTTTGTGTCTGATTCATGTCACTGAATTACCTTTTCTAAATTAAATACATTTTAAATGGTTTTTATTCTGTGATAAAATAAAACAGCACTTCCCAATCCCCCTTTATTCTATTACCCTGCTTTATTTTCTTCATGTAGCATTTACTACTGTGTAACAGGATATAAAAATGGAAGCTTCACCGAGGGACCAAAACCTCATATTCTAATGTAGGAGACCACATCAACATGCACATTTTCAAAAGATTTCATTAAAAGCTTGTGAATGCCTCACTTTCCTCTAGTGGCATATAGACGCTGGATATGAGGAGAATGATTTATGAAGAGGCTTTTAGGGAGAAGTGTGGGTGTGCTGTGAGTAAGCCTCAAAGGAGAAGATTGGGGTGCCTAGTGCTCACTTCCACCTTAGTGAGAAGGGCATCCATGGGCACCGCCGCCCTCCCCCCCCCCCCATTTTGACTTACATCCCCTGCAGTGGAGGGACACAGCGGAGCGGAGTCTGACTTCCCTGTGAGCTCTCCAGTAAGGCGCTGACAGTGGGAGACGGAGAAGGCGGGTGTGGGCTAGCTGCACTTCCGGGGTCTACCGGGTGGGCGGGGCATCAAGTGGGCCGAGCTCCCTGCAAGAGAAGGCGGAGCTAGTGGCATCTTAGGTCTTGGCCAAAGGATTGCCTGGAGATGAGAACAGAACCTCGCAGACCTGAGCTGGATTCCTGCCCGCTTGAGGAAGCAAAAAGACAGAGAGGCATCAGGGGACTTTGAGGGAGAGATCCCGCAGGGACCGATGGGGTCAGGGGTCTCTGAAGACTCACCAAGGCACTTCTCTCAGGAAAGAGTCTGTGTCTCACTCTGGCTTAAGCACAAAGCCAGTTGAAGCAGATGGTACGGATCAAGTAAGAACTTTCGAGCGTCTTTTCCTCTCCCTCTGGCTCCTTCTCTTCTAGGTCTTGGCTTCCCCTCTGCGGCTGCTGACTCCAGCTGGAGATTGGGAGGAGAATGTTCATTCAAATGAAATATGAGGTTTACATTATTTACATGGGACCAAACATTGCAAATGACCAAATCAAGACTGTTTATAAATTAAAGCGATCATAAGGATTTGTATTGCTTGGTAATAGGCAGAGTCAGTGTCCTGACAGCAGGGCAGGTGGCAAGGTGCACTTCTTTAGGTCGGGGGATTGGGGAGAGCCTCTTCGAAGAAGTGACCTTAGTGAGGTGAGAAGACAAACCACCCTGACATCTCGGTAAATCCTAAGACTCTCCTAAGCAGAGAGAACAAGGGCTTCCGGCCCCGAGAACGTTACTTGAGATAATATTACCCTCTCCCAGTCTTCCCCTTCCTCCCTGGCTGCCCCTCTGGCTCCCCGGCTCACCCCTCATCCCACCAAAGCTCCACATGCGCACTTAGCATGAGGTCCTGGTTCTGGGCTCTCGCCCTTCCTCTCCCTCTGGGTCTAGGAAATCTCCAGTCTCATACCTTTCAATACCAAAGTAACACACCCGCCCTGAGTCAGATTCGATTACCTCCCAGATGTGTCCACTTGGACGTCTAACAGCCATCTCAGGTAAGCCCAAACCTGAATTCCTGGTTGGTCCCTCTTGCTGACATCCCCCCGGTTTTTCCTAAGTAAATGCCAACATTGTCCGCCCAGTTGCTTGAAAACACAAACCTGGGAGTCAGTCTTGCTTCTCCCTTTTTCTCTATCCCCATATCCAATTTATCTGCCAATCCTGTCTGTTGAACTCTTAAAATTGACTCCCAGTCTGTTCTTCTCCACCTGCAATGGTCCGTGCCACCCTCATCTCTTACTGTTGCTTCTTAACTGTGGTCTCCCACTTCACTCTTGCCATTCCCTCCCTACGTCCCCGCCGCCAGGTGATTCTTAACAGCATCTAGAGTGATCTTTCTTATCGTTGTAAAAAAACATAAAATTCACCGTCATACTATTTTTGCATGCACACGACAGTAGCATTAAGCATATGCACGCTGTTGTGGAACAGATCTCTATCTAGTGTTTCATCTTGCAAAACTGAAGCCCTCTACCCACTGAACAACTCCCCCTGCCCCTCCCCCCACCCCCTCCAGCCCCTGCCACCACCACTCTACTTTCCAAGAGTCCGACTAGTCTAGATACCTCACCTAAGCGGACCTGTACCGTATCTGTCTTCTTGTAACTGGCTTATTTCATGTCGTCTGATGTCCTCAAGATCCATGCTGTGGTGTGTGACAGGCCTCCCTCCTTCCTTTGTAAGGCTGGATGCATACACCACGTCTTCTTTATCTGTCCGTTTGCTGAATGACATTTCGACTGCTTTTGTGGCTATTGTGAATAATGCTGTGATAACAGGAGTACACAAATATCTCTTCACAATTCTGTGGGTACATACCCAGAAGTGGGATTGCTGGGTCATATAGTAGTTCTGTTTTTAGTTTTTTCAGGAGCCTCCACACTGTTTTCCACAGCAGCTGCATCATTTTACAATCCCACTGACAGTGTATAAGGATTCCAGTGTTTTCACTTCTTCACATCCTTGCCGACACTCATTATTTTCTTCCCTCTCCTCCTCCCTCCCTCCATTTCCTTCTTTCTTCCTTTTTCTTTCTTTCTCTTTTTCTTCTTTCTTTCTTTCTTTTCTTTCTTTCTTTTTTTTTTTTTTTTTTTTTTTTTTTTTTTTCCTTTTTTTTTTTTCTTTCTTTCTTCTTCCTTCCTTCCTTTCTTTCCATGGCCATTCTAACAGGTGTGAGGTGACACAACCTTATGGTTTTGTAGAGTGATCTTTTAAAAGCAGGGGTGATGTCACAGTCCTCCTTAGACCCTTCCAATGGCTTTCCTTGAACTTAGACTGACATCTAACTACCTTACTTTGGCCTCTAAGGTCCTCCAAAACCTGGTGTCTGTCCACTCTCCATCTTCCTCTTCCTCTTCAGTTCTCACTGGAGCGCTCCGGCCATGGTGACCTTCTTTAACGCCCTAACCGCTGAGTGCGGCCGATGCGCAGGGCACTTGCACGAGCAGGTCCCTCTGCCTTTCTCTTCCCGTGGCTGGTTTCTTCCCATCATTCAGATCTTAGCTCATATTTGACCATCTCAGCAGTGACTTCCAAACTGTTCCAGCTGGAGTGCCCCTCCCAGGCACTCTACATCACCCCTGTTTCTCCTTGGCTTTCCACAGCAGTTATTGGCACCTGAAATTATTTTGCTGAAATAGTTGTTGGCTTGTTTGTTCAGTGCTTGTTAGCCAACGGGGACTACAGCTCAGGAGCCCAGGAGCCTGCATGTCTCATTCGCAGTCACGCCCGAGCAGAGGGCCTGAGCCAGGGAAGTGAATCACACTGGAGTCAGACGGAGGAGAAAGCGAGGGACGGCCGCCGCAAGACCTGGGGTACGCTTCACGGACCATGTGACATTTTAGTTGGGTTTTCAAGGACAAACCGGACTTCAACGGGCAGATCTCTGAGTGAGGTAGGGGACACCTGAGGCAGGCTGAGGGTGCAAGCGGCTGGTGTGTTCAGGGACAGGGACCGGGACTTGGCGGAAAGTAAAGGTTCTTGAGAGGAAGTGGGGGGCAGTGGGGTTGAAATGGCAGGCCGCAGAGGATGGCAGAGAGTGACTTCATTTCAGTTTCACTGATGTGCTATTTAGTTAGCAGTGTGTGAGGTGAGAAGATACAAAGATGGAGAAGACCAAGTTCCGGGCCTGCAGTGGGGAGTCACGCGCGGCTCTGAGCAGCGGGAAGACAGGAGCATCTTACAGGCGCCAGCGTGCAGCGCCCAGGACCAGGCCGCGTGGAATGCGACCCCTGCCCTGCCAGGGGCTAGCTCTTGGGACCACAGCAACTGTTTTTTTTTTTTTTTTTTTTTTAAGAATTTTTATTTATCTGTCTTATTTATTTAGAGCACAAGCAGTGGGGACGGGCAGAGAAGGGGAGAGAGAATCTCAAGCAGATGTGAGCTGAGCACGGAGCCCAATTCGGGGCTCGATCTCCCGACCCTGAGATCAGGACTTGAGCCGAAGCCAACAGTCAGACGCTCAACCGACAGAGCCACCCAGGTGCCCCCACAGCAAGTTCTTAACGGCTCTGTGGCTTAATTTTCTTTGCTGTAAGGATGATAATCATTGTAGCTCTCTCTCTTGGCTTTCTTGTGAGGATTAAATGAATTCATATTTGCAGAATGGTGTCTGGCACTTAATACATGTTAGTTATTATTAAGATGTTTGTAACAATGCCTGGGGGGAGCCTGGCTGGCTCAGTAGGTGGAGCATGTGACTCTTGATCTTGGGGTCATGAATTTGAGCCCCACGTTAGATTGTATTTAAAATGAAAATATATATGAAAAAAATAAATGCCTGGTACATAATAAAGTTTAGTTTGTTAGTTTTTGTTTTTTTAATTTTATTTATTTGAGAGAGAGGGAGAGAGAGCATGAGCAGGGTAAAGGGGCAGAGGGAGAGGGAGAAGCAGGCTGTCCGCTGAGCAGGGAGCCGGATGCGGGGCTCGATCCCAATCAGGACCTGAGCTGAAGGCAGATGCTTAACCAACTGAGCCACCCAGGTGTCCCTAATGATTGTTAGTGTTTTGTTTTGTTTTGAAGAAAGCTGATTAGCAAGAGTATAGGTCACTGGGGCGCCTGGGTGGCTCAGTCGTTAAGCGTCTGCCTTCGGCTCGGGTCGTGGTCCCGGGGTCCAGGGAGCGAGTCCCGCATCGGGCTCCCTGCTCAGCGGGAAGCCTGCTTCTCCCTCTCCCACTCCCCCTGCTTGTGTTCCCTCTCTTGCTGTGTCTCTCTGTCGAATAAATAAATAAAATCTTAAAAAAAAAAAAGAGTATAGGTCACTGTTGCAAAGGGGAGACAAGAGACCCAAGGAAAGGATGCCGGAGGCTACTGCATAGTTGAGGCGGAAAGGAGTGAAACTCAGAATGAGGTGAAAGCAGAGATAAAATTCATTAAAACAGATTGGGAGTCAGGGGTGCAGAATATATTTTGGAATTAAAGAAAGTGGTTTTGGTTTTTAGGTCTGTTGAATGTAAGGTGCCTGAGGAAAGTCTCTGTCTCATGACGTTCAGCTGAAACCACAGTGAAACGTCTGACACTTAGGACAAAGGCGTGAGTGAGACAGGGGACTTGCACTCTGGAAGTGTGGGTGTGCATGTAACAAAGACTGCCAAGAATTTCGATTGAACCTATCATTTACCTATTACACTGGCAAAGGAAAAAGTGACAGAATTTTAAACTTGTGTTGTGTATTCTTTCACACTGCTGGCAGTGGTGCAAATGTGTGCCATCTTCCTGGCAGTATTTATCCTGGGGCTTAGGGGTGCTCATGCCCCCTGAATTAGTTGTTTCACCTTTTGGAGTCAGTGCTTAATTAACGTTCCAAAATGCAGACAATGACCGTGTATGGAGCTGCTCGCTACAACATACGCTGCAATTGAAAAAATGAAACCTACAAACAGGCTCACTCAGTGATAAGAAAATGATTAAATTATGGTATGTTCATATGCAGCAATTAATAAAAATCGCATTCACTGACAATTCTAGTGTGAACTGATGTGGGAGAGAAAAACCCAATAAGGACACACAATTATATATAGATTATGAATTTAACTGTGCTAAAAATAAGAATAGTTTAAGACTGGAAGACAATATATTAAAATGTCACTGTGGATTATTTGTTTGGGAAACTGAGGTATGGCTGATGATCTGATGAAGTCCAGTAACTGAGTTTGAATTAGGAGCAGATAATCAATTTTATCTTATTCAAAATTTCTTTCCCTCTTCTGGGACGCCTGGGTGGCTCAGTTGGTTGAGCGTCTGCCTTTGGCTCAAGTCATGATCCCAGAGTCCTGGGATCAAGTCCCCCATTGGGCTCCCTGCTCAGTGGAGAGTCTGCTTCTCCCTCTCCCTCTGCACCCTCCCCCTGCTTGTGCTTTCTCTCTGACAAATAAATAAAATCTTCAAAAAAACCAAAATTTCTTTCCCTCTTCAAATGCACCTGCTAATATTCAGTTACTAATGCAATAATAATCTTTGGCTCACAGATGGTACCTTCTATTACACATCCTGATCATATTGCTTTTTTTTTTTTAATGGATGTAGTCCATCAAAGGCCTAGAACCCTGAGTCCCATTTTCAAGTTAGTTAATATCACATCAGTGTATGATCATCCACTTTCATTTAGAGGGACATGATTGTTGCACAAGAGATTCCCTGGGTATATCAAAGACAAAAGATTAGCACAATGCACCATCCCTGAGAGGGGAATGCATCAATAGTCCTCACTTTAGCTGCACACCCAAGCAGCAAAAAGAAAGCCATATACCCCCAGGAGCACACCTGATAGCTTATGAATATGAAGAGTATGTTCACCAAAATTGGTGAATATCCTAGAGTTGGAGATGTCCTGGATCACATCATAACCTCCTTCAGGATACGAATGCTGAACAAAGCATGTTGTTTCAGGACTCTAGGAGGAGTGCTCACTTCTGCACTCTCTCTCCCTCTCTCTCCCTCTCTCTCTCTCACACACACATTTTGATATCTAGCCCAGTCCTAGCTCTCTGCTTTTGCTGAGGACTAACCTTGATAAAATGACTGTTTAATTTTTAATTATAGAAGGCAGGTTTTCTATCTACTATGTAGAAACAGATAAAAGGCTACTGAAGAATAACGAACCTCACCAGGATTACTTCAAAGGTATATTGACCACATTTTCCAAAATCGAAATGGAGACATATGGCCAGTAGAATGGAATTGGCCATTGTTTTTGACTTCCCAGGACCGTTTTGGCACTTTAGATCAAGCTTGGGGAATTTTCCACTTTAGGAATCCCAACTACCCAAGGTAGAAGCCAGACAATTCCTTCTCTGCATTCCTAATCTTTTTACAGGGTGCTGGTGTATGAACAGAGGGAGTTGACAACCAGACACACCCATATGGGACTCTCATTATGGAGGGAGGGATGTGAGGAAGTAGGCACGCTCCGAGAGAGTTGAGGCAGGCTGGAGTCTTTGGATCTGAGAGTGAGACAGGACAATGAGGTCTTTCCTGGAGCAAACCTATAGTCTGATTTGCTCATTCATTCCTGTGGGGCAGCCTCTAAATCCAACTCTGGTCCTAGAATGGTCCTACCCTCTTTCACGTAGGCCTTCCAGTCAATGGCTTGGTTCAACATCATTCCATCATGTTTGAGGAAAATATTTCCTTTACCAGGTGATTTTTTCCCATTCATTTGTCCATGTTTAAAGATTTCTGCATACAATGCCCAAAGTTTAATTAGGAAATATAAAATAAACACCGAGCATATTCATGTAACAGAATTCTATACGCCAGTCAAAACGGAAGAAACTGGCTGTAGGTAACAAGACGGATGATTCTCGCAAACATAAATTTCAACAGAAGGAGCCAGACACAGAATCTATATACTAGGAGGCCATTTCTAGAAAGTTAAAACTACACGCAAAACCAAACCATGGTGTTATTCGTGAGGATATTAACTTTGGAGAGGCACAAGCCGAGCTTCTAGGATGCTGATACTGTGCCGGTTCTTGGTCTGGGTGGTGGCTACACTAGTGTTACTCTGGGAATTACACTAATGATTTGTACACTTTCCTGTTTGTATTTTACATTCCAATGAAAAGTTTTTTTTTCCCTTGATTTATGGGTCATTTAAAAAAATCCCACAACTCTTATCAATATTCAATCCAGCACACTGCTGATAGTTTTTACAAAACTATTAGGTATTGATAGACCTCAAGAGTTAGTTTTTTTTTTTAACGTTTGAAGAAAAAAATATCAGCACATGGGGAATTCTAAACATAGTCTATACCTAAGGATTGCATTTCAGTGTATTCAAATGAAACCAAAGATCAGCTTGACAAGGTTTACTATGCCAAAGAATCCTTTTCAGGAAAGATTTCAATCTGGGGAGCGTTTAGGAGGCTTGCTTGCCCTCTTCCAATCCCCTTTCCTTACTACACAGGGGTCTCCAAATCATCCTCTGAAAATCTCCGGCTTCATGATCAAGGCCCTGTGCATGAGGTCTTATTTTCAAGTTCACAAATAAAAATGCAAGTGAGATAAAAACACTTAAAAAAAAAAAAAGTCCTTTCCCACCATCTAATGCAACTAGCTCTGGGGGTGGGGTGGGGTGCTGGGTGTTAACAGTGATTAGAAAGTAAAGGAAAGGAGGGGCGCCTGGGTGGCTCAGTCATTAAGCATCTGCCTTTGGCTCAGGTCATGATTCAAGGGTCCTGGGATGGAGCCCCACATCGAGCCCCACATCGGGCTCCCTGCTCGGCGGGAAGCCTGCTTCTCCCTCTCCCACTCGCCCTGCTTGTGTTCCTTCTCTTGCTGTGTCTCTCTCTGTGAAATAAATAAAATCTTAAAAAAAAAAAGGAATGAAAACATCACCCAGAATCACACCAAATCGGAAGAAGACAAAGGCAGCCAGAACTATCTTATTTATTATAAAGATACACCATGAAGAACAGACCTGACTGTATACTGAAGCCTGGAATGGTACATGCCAAAATGTACAGTACTATACATAAAAGTGCATTGTCACAACAGATTAACAAAACATTTCTTTTCTTCCAGAACTGTAAAAGCATCCCCCCTATTTCCGCCTCAGAGCTGCGGGACTGTAACAGAGGCAGGACAGAGCACAGGCGACACACTTGGGCGGCAGAAGCTCAGAGCCGGAGGGAGGACGCGAGGACACTGCGGAGACACTGCGGGCGGGAAAGGCACAGTCACGGCTACCAGCAAAACGAGACAGTCTGATGACCGGCAAGGATGCAAGGCAGATGATACTGAGCACCGAGGCAGAGGAAGGGACACGGAGAAGCAGGGAGGACGCCGAGGAAGTTTCCACGGAAGTGGGCGGTAGGAATTGGGGCGGGGGGCGGGGGGGGGGCAGGGGGGGGGGGGGGGGGGGGGGATGGGGCGACAGTAAAAAGCAAGGCTAAAACTCCTCTAAAATAGAAAGGCACTTTCACATGTACATACTACAGATGTACATCGACACGATTAGGTAACAGTCACAAGCAGGAAGCTACCAGTACTGTAACTGATCAAACCGACAGAAAAGGACAATACTGATTTAATTACGTGCGCAGGAGTTACCCTTGAGTCCACAGGTAAATAGCAGTCTCTCCTGTTACACAGCCACTCACTTTACTTTAAACATCTAGAATAACCATCACACTACACACTGAGCTTGGATGAATGCTCTAAAGGGGGCATTCGCAAATGCACGGTTTATATATTTTCTTTTACTAAACAGTTTCTAAGATAAGCATTATGGAACCCAGTACAATTATTTAAACATACAAAAGTCCCTATGTAATTTAAAGATACAGGTACCCATCTCGATTATACCACATAGACTATTTTTTTTAAAGAACGTATACCAGGGTAAGTGAAAGCTCAATTTCCAGTTTGTTTTACTCATCTGAATTGGGGGGGGGGGTGCCAAAGTCACCCTGCACCCAGCCTGACACCCAGCGCAGCTGGAGGCTGGGTTTTCAGCTCAGGGGACAGTCTGGAGTGGGGAGCTCTATTGTACACATGGGTGAGCCTTTACCTCTAAGTCGCTCTGCAGCTGCAGCCTCAGTGGTGGGTAACTCAGAGCAAGACTCAGTCCCAAGTGCTTTTCCTGCATTCGTGGTTTCTCACTACTGTGGAATAAAATGAATGTGATCCCAAATCTGAAGTCCTCTAAATCCTCAACAGACCTCTGGGCTCTTTAATTTTTTTTTTTAAGTTTATTTGAATTCCAGTTAGTTAACATACAGTATGGGCTCTTTAAATTTTAGAGGCTGTAATTATATTAAAGTTTCTTCATTTTGTAGACCCCATGTCATTCCCAAAGCTGAGGATACTACTACCCTTCCCACTTGTATCTTTTCCTTAATTAAATTATAAGCCCGTTTTGGGAATGGCAAAAGTACGAAGAAAACTCTTGACCGATACAATGTGACCTGATCTCTCCAGCTACTGATGGCTGTTCGCGCTCACCATAGTAAAGTGGGGACCCTGCTGTAAATTATTCTGTGCATGGCTCAAGGAGCACCAAAGTCAAATTACGTCGTGTGAAAATGTGCAAAACTGTTGAACAATAGCATTGACCCTGAACGTGAATATAGAGCTCTGCAAAGGGCCGTTTGACTGGTTCAAATAATTTACAGAACACTCATCAGAAAATCTATACTGAGTACCTTTCTTTCTCCCGATGATCCTCTCCCAACACCCCTGACCCCAACCGAAAGGCCAACTGGGTAAGCCTACTTCCGTGAGCTCTGTGGATGAGACATGAACAGTTGAATCAGCTGAGAATATATATTCTTGTGTAAGTGGAGTCTGGTAATCTCTGTAGGGCCATCCTTTGCCTATCATCAAAGTAACCTCCTCCCCAAACCATGCGTGAAGAATAATATGATCCTTGAAACTGGGACATGACATCTCCAGATTCTTTTTGCCCATCCCTCGCACCTTCCCTCCTCCCCACTGCATGCTACACCTGTAGCTGTAGGGAGGGCCACGTGGTGGGTGAGGCCGCAGAAGCTTTTAATGAGCTTACAGGATGTAATTCTGGATCCTTTGTGAAGTGGCCACCTTGTCTTATCCCTGGAATCTGAAGACTCTTACTAAAACAAAGTAAGAAAACGTGAGTCCTTACTCACTGTGAGGTCACATCCTTCCTTGGGAATTGGGCGGGGGTGGAGGGGTGGAGAAGATAGAACAAAAAGAAAGGCAGGCTTCGGGGTGTCACCAGGGATACAGGGAGAAAAGAGAGAGACATTTAAGGAAGTCATGGGAGAGCATGAAAAGTTTCCTGCAAGAAGGCACAGCCTCTGAGGCTCTGAGGCTCTAGAGCAGCAAGTCCTCTGCCACCCAAGGGAGCAGAATCCTAATTTGGTGTTTGGAAAGGCAACCCTCATTTCATCAGAGGTGTAAACACTGAAGAGAGGAGACACCGGGCAGGATTACCAGGGAGAAGTCTGAAGACATGAACTTGCAGGAGTAAGATCTAAGTTAAAACTTGTAAAAGACACCTCCTCTCCCCATAATGAATTCAACATGCCTCTGCCCTTTTGATGCCCTCCGTAACGTGTTACTCTTCTGTCACAGATGGAAAGTAGCTTTAAAGAAATCCTTTTAATTTCAATTTCTAAAAGATTTAAAGTCTCCCCCCACCCCCCAGTTATTTCCATTTCTTATCCTCTGTTTCTGTTTCCCCATATAGCAGCAGAGAATTAGAGACACAAAGTGGAATCTGGAAAGAACTGGAAGTTTATTCAGGAAGGTTTCAATTTCCTAGGAATTTGGGAAGATGGTTTAAAAGGGTTAGTGCTACTTAAAGAGCTCAATCCTGGCTGAGTCTCCCTGGTGTCTCAGATTGCTGAGGGACCAAGAGAGCTCAAGAGAAATGGTGAGAAGCTGGACAAGATGTTGAGCTAGGCATCGTTTTCAAAATGGGCAAAGAGGATGCTTCAGAAAACTCAGAGAGTTAAAAGCTTACCACATCTGGAAATACTTGAAAAAAAAAATCTCCATTCAATCCATTTGTGAAATTAGGCCACCGGCTAGCAACCAGAAGTGTGACTTTGAAAGGTGACCCTATCTCATTAATTTACTCTCTCTCTGCATTAGAATGATTAGACTGGCAAATTGAGGGAGAGATCACAGTAATGATCTTGATTTTTAGTACAGATCCTCATTGTTTCCTGCAGGAGGAATTCACCAGTGGGTTATTCAAGTCCATACTGTGTCACTCTTAGATGGGCAGGCCAGTGGCTGCCAGTTTGAATCCAAACTTAGAAGGAAATCAATGGTGGTCGAGAGGGGTTAGTCCGGGCCATCCATTTTTCTTAAAAAAAAAAAAAAAAAGATCTCTTCATCAGTAAGTTCAGTGACAAAGTAGGTAGGATGGCATAGGCTGCTGCTGGTAGGAGTGGTGATTTGTACCTTAGTAAAAACAACTGAATTCAAAGCAACTTTTTAAGACAGAGGGAAAACATAGGGAAAACTGTCTTTGTGCTAGGATGTCAGAGAAAGAGGTCCCTCACAGAGCTCACCTGACTATCTGAGTTCTGTTGAGACCACGTAAAAAAAAAAAAAAAAAAAAAAAAGAAAGAAAAGGAAAAAGTCAGTGGTTCCAGGTGCCAGATTAGAAGGAAATCACCCCGGAACCATGAGGTGCCCCTCCCACCTTGGCCAGCATGGCACGTCCTCCAGTACCGGAGCCAGTTCTCTGTTGGCTCAGAGAGACAAATGGAGAGCAGAGCTGGGAATTCCACTTAGGTTCCTTAGGCCTCTGTAGCCTGATTAAAGGAACCGAGGTCATTTAGCCAGAAGGGAAGGCTGAGTGAGGCAAGGACTTGTGTGCCACGTGCGTGCTCCGTTTCCAGGGGGAGAACACAGCGGTTTCGGGGAGCTAGAAGCATTCCCTAGGCAGTTGGTAACAACAGATCTCTGAAGGAGTCTGTGGAGTAGTGTAACCAGGAACTCTTTAAAATTAGACTGTTCTAGTCCTTTGTGAATGCAGGGCATGGACTTGGAAATCTTCGGGGGCCTGATCAGGCTTGTGGAAGGAGTCACACCGAGAGCTCTGGAGGATTCTCTCTCTCTCCCTCTCTCTCTAGCCTTTCCTAGGTTTAGCTCAAGCAGTAACTGCAGGGGGTCTCACCCCCCTTCCTCTGAGCTTTTAACCTGGACCCAAGGGAAAAGACTCTTACGAAAGAGGCAAGCATCCAACTCATTCAGGTGGTGGGCTGCAACTTCCCCTGGGAGCGTCCCAGGTGCTCACTGTCATCTACCTAACAATGCCCTTAGCACCTTTCAGCCATCACCCCAAGTGCCACAGACCAACACTGGTTTTACGCCAAGGCCTGGAACTCAGATTCTCGTGCCTTCGGATCCAGACATTTCTGACTCACCCGGGCTGCACTAAACCCGAAGCACTATACCACCCGGAGAGCAGGGTGGTGGTGTCTTCATTGCAAATGGTGCAGCATTGGATTTTCAAGTAAATCTAAGTGTTTCTATTGTCTTTAAAATGACATAAGATATGTCCAGTTATTAAAAAAAAAAGGAAAAAGTTACAAAATACAAATGCCCGTGTTAATTTAGCTAGTCTCAGACATTACATTCGAGAACATAGAAAAGCCAAAAATCTCCAGTTGTAAGCACAAAACTAAGGAAAGTTATGGATCACCGACTTTTGTCACTGATCTGTTTCTTTTAAAATCACCAGCCCAGATGACCTTGCCCACTTGGTCTTTACATTGTGCAAGACTTGTCTGTTGGACCTTGGGAAGGTGGGGCAGGTCCTACAGTAGGGTTTGTTTTCGGAAGAACAGCAGGTTTTGGCCGAAGGGCTGGCGGCTTCAGCTGCACACCCATTCTGGGTGCCACCAGAGGCTTGAAAGTACTCATGGTGTCACTGGAGGAGGTGGTGCTCCGTCGGATCTGTGGCTCCGAGCTCCTGAGGGCAACGTTGTGCAGAGGGCTGAGAGATTCCGTGGACGTGGCAGGCGTGGGAGCGTTTTTCACTTGCTCTAAGGTATCCAGCACCACATCGGGGGCATGCTTTGCCGTACTCTGTCTCTCCAGCTCTCGGAGTTCATTCAAAGCAGTGTTCATTGTCTCCTCGATATCCTGTTGAAAAATAACCAGAGAGAGAGAGAGAGACAGAATAGAATGGTAATTAGTACTAACGTACAGAAACCCTTACACTTCATTTCAAAGCAGACAGGCCGGCAAGAGCAATGATGTTTTAACTTTGCTGTCTGTAGGATGTATACACGTAATGCCATCTCACACAATTACTTTGACTGCATGGTCAGGAGAACAAGATGCAAGGGTGCATGGAGTCATCGATCAAACACTGGCCATCCCAAGGTGCTAGGCAGCCTTCTCGTGATTTCTCCCGTACATGCTGACTTACTGTACAGAATTCCGTTTCAACTTATGGTTAAAAGATAGCTTCAATTTAGACACTGCAACAATTTCTCAAGAAATAGATGGGAATGGGAATGAGGCAGGCTTCTTTCATTCATTTAACAAATAATTTTGAGCACTCACTAGATACTTGGCTAACTCCTAGCAGTTCTTCAAAATTCAGTTTAAGCCTTCCCCTGATCTGATGCTCTTGTCCAGTGGGTCTCAGTGGACGTGGTGGTACTGCCCCACAGACAGCATTTTTGTAGTCTGCTATGTGTGTATTTTATTTTTTAAAGATTTATTTATTTATTTGAGAGAGGGAGAGAGAGAGAGAAAGAGAGAGAGAGAGAGAGAGAAAGGCAGAGGGAGAGAATCTCAAGCAGATTGCCCACTGAGCGTGGAGCCCCATATGGGGCTTGATCTCACCACCCATGAGATCACGACCTGAGCCGGAATCAAGCCGGTCGCTCAACCAACTGAGCCACCCAGGTGCCCGTGTGTGTGTACTTTTAATGCCACAAGAATGGGGTGGCATTATTGGCATTTGATGGGCAGGGGTCATATATACTACATCTGTTGCAGTGTCCCAGATAAATTTAGATGCAATGAACTGTCCTGCAGCCTGTTTAACTTCTGAATGTCCTTCAGACACTGATGTAGGTGAAAATCCTGTTTATAATAACCTAAGCCCTGACCCTAACTCCATCTTATATCAATATACATTTTTAATTGTTGTATTTATGGTAATTACATATGTAGGTGAAAGCATCTTACTACTTTGTCTTCTAGCCTAGTCAAGCATTAACTGAAGTACACTTGTTTTAATATTTAATTCCTTGTATTTTTGTATATTTAGAGCTTTATGTTTTTTTTTCAAATTACGTATCTCATCTGTCAATTTATTTCAGATAGTAAAGGAGGAATTACAAAATACGTATTTCAAAAAGGTAGAGTGTGTTCCACTGATGGATGAACAGATAAGCAAAATGTGGTATATACATCAATGGACTTTTATTCACCTTAAAGAGGAAGGAAATCTTGCCACATGCTACAATATGGATAAACCTGGAGGACATGAAGTTAAGTGAAATAGGGGCCAGTCACAAAAAGACAAATACTGTATGATTCCATTTATATGAGGTAGTCACACTCCCAGCAGCAAGAAAGCAGAACAGGGTGGCCAGGGGAGAAAGGGAAGTTGTTCGTCAGTGGGTATACGGTTTCAGTTTTGCAAGATGAGAGAATTCTGGAGATCTGTTTCACAAAATGTGAATATACTTTACTGAACTGCACAGTGAAAAATGGTTAGTTACGATGGTAAATTTTACGTTATGTGCTCTACCACACACACACCTCCACACCCATGGTGGAGTATTGTGTGGGACGGGAGCGGTGAAGACCCATCGCCCAGGTCTGACTAACACGCCTCTTCTCTACACTCCCGGGGCTCCTTTCACTCACCTGGAGCATAACCCTCATGGCGCTGCATAATGGGAACGGATTTCCATTTCCAGCTCCCTCACAGGACTGCAAGCACCTTCAGAAAGCAGCTGGGTAATGATTTAACGTTGCTTCTATAAAGCCGGGCAGAGGACCTGGCACATAGTAAGTGCTCAATAAAAGTTTGCTAAATGACTAAACCAAGACACAATGATCACATATGGATACTGTCGTTTTTAAAAAAGCCCCATCAGGGATTCCACTGATTTGTTTAATAAGAGCATCTGCATATTTTTTGTATGAACACCATGATGGCAGGCTTACTTGTCCTCATGGGAAAATCCGAAGATGAGAGATGGAAAGATAAATAAAGGACACAGCTGGAAGCCGTTTTGGGAAGATGACATCACTTTTCAAGTGATTATTTTCGTATGTGATTTCTATCTGATGCTAAACATATGGATTTTTTTATAAGTATTTGCCCCAGAGAGATCGTGCAGAGCCTGGTTTATCTGTTGAGTTTTTGTTTTTATGATTTACAATTAAAGGATTTCCTGGGGTGCCTGGGTGGCTCAGTTGGTTAAGCATCTGACTCATCTCAGTTCAGGTCTTGATCTCAGGGTGGTGAGTTCAAGCCCTGCATTAGACTCCACGCTAGGCATAGAGCCTACTTAAAAACAAAAACAAAGAAACAAACAAAAAGGATTTCCTGGTTCTGGAAGCAAAAGGGTTAAACAGGCATTGTTACACCTTCCCACCCCAAAGCTCCTAATTCCCTATCTTTCTAACCTAAATCCTGTTTCACCTGCTTATTATAAGCAGTGACATTATAGATTTCTCAAACTGTTAAATTCAGCTGTAATATTTGATTACGTATATAGGTCTCCAAGGGCCCGGATATAGTATTTCAAATAGAGAAAACCAAAAGGTCAAGTCTCTTTGATTTCTGCTGAGAAATTGCTATACATTTAAAATTGGTTTAATTTTGGGGTGCCTGGGTGGCTCATTCGTTAAGTGTCTGCCTTTGGCTCAGGTCCTGATCCCAGGGTCCTGGGATCGAGCCCCACATCGGGCTCCCTGCTTGGCGGGAAGCCTGCTTCTCCCTCTCCCACTCCCCCTGCTTGTATTCCCTCTCTCACTGTCTCTCTCTCTCTCTCTGTCAAATAAACAAATAAAATCTTAAAAAAAAATTGGTTTAATTTTTAAAAAAACATATTAAACCCCTTACAACCTAATTTACATTCAAAATTTTCTTTAGGACACTGGAAATAGCTTGGAAATTTGTCACATCAGTGTAGGTCTCCTTGGGCACTCTTTATTAAAAATAATTCATCTTTAATAGTTCCCCATGTTTGTTTCATTTACTTCTCATTCACTCTCTTTTTTGATCGACTTAGCTCTTTTTTAAGCTTCAGATGGCTGGAAGATGCTTTAGATTAAAATGGCAAACCCTAAATCTATTCACCTTTTTCATCATTGGTGATACCCATATTTTCTGATGGTCTATGCTGGAAAAAAAAAAACAGAGGAAAAATGGCAGAATGATGGAAAATCCATTAATCAATCTTGTCTTACCTTTACTTTGTCAATTTTAATCATTAGAAAAAAACTACAAAATCCTTTGCACTAACTGTTGGGAAGAGAAGAGTGACAGAGGACCCAGATCTGCTCTTCTTCAAATAGCTAGCCATTCTCTCTCCTATTATTTATGGACTAATCCAGCATTTCTCCTAAGTTGAAAGGGTCATGTTTCTCCTACACTAACCTTTATCTGTTTCTGGCTCTCCATTCTTTCTATCAGTTTGTCTATTTTATTATCTTTAGCATGCTTTTGGGATCTGGTAGGGCTAGTCCTTCCTCATTATTATTCTTTTTCAGACTTTTCCTGGCTATTTAGCAATGATGTGTTTGAATGCCCCGGGTCCTACACTTCTGCCAGGTCTCTGAATCAATATGAACCTAATCACTTGGGCCCTTCCAGTAACAAATCGCTCTTCTAAAGAGACCCTTAGTCAGGCCTTAAAGAATGGACTAATTTCTTTTCTGTTTTCTTTAGTTGGTTCTCTACAAAAAGCATGACTACAAAGAGGAAGTCCTGCATCCCTCCATCACACCCCAGGTACAGAGCAGGTGCCATTCCATTCCATGCATCCTACCTGAGCGATTGTCTCTGGGTCCAATGGCTTGTGGTCATTGAAGCCTGTGTATTGCCCTGACGACGTGGACCTTCTAATAGGAGGACTGTCGATCTTCTTGAGGGAGTCATGCCGGCTGATATTGGTCAGGCTACCGTGGCCTGGCCTGCGCCTCCTCTCAGGACTGTCGTTGGTGAGGCCACGGTTCTGCAGCAGGCCCCGGGGGTGACTGCCCAGGCTAGGGGACCCCAGGTCAACTGAGGAGTTGGAAAGAGCATGCGGGGGGTGCAGGGGGCAATGGCTGTCGCTGGTCCTGCCAGGACGCCTTACTGGAGGGGGTGGCTCTCCTCTTTTTCTTTGTCTAAAAATACACAAAAAAAGAGAAAATAGGAGAGCTTATCACTCCGGGTAATACTGCAAAGCCGCGGGTTCTGCAGCTCCTCGAAGTGCTTGGAAAAGTGGAGGTTCAGGAGCCTGATTATCAGACCCCACCCACCTGGCTAGATAGCCGTCAGGATGTCGGTCTGTTGGGGAGTTCATATCCTTGGACGAAGACTTGTCCTCAGTGACGGGCCCACTGCTGGCCTCGCTGTCAGCTTTTTGGCTCAGAGTGTCTGAAAACGTGTCATCCCTGCAACAAGGAGAATCAAGAGTGAGAGTCTTTTGCAAGATGAATGGGAACAAAAAAAATAAGTGATGTAGCCTTTACATATCTAAGTCTTTCTCTTATCAACATGACTTTTCTCATAATAAAAATGTACCATTTCATTGCAGGTGAAGTGCAAAGATTCGGATATACAACAAAGAGCAAAATCACAATCACTCATGATATAACAGCCAGACGCCACTGTTGCTAGAATTTGAGAAAGTCTCCTTCTCTACTTTTTATCTATGCCTGGGTAAACATGTATGATGTCTGCATATATATGTATGGTATTTGTACTTAGATACTTACATGTTTATGTAGCTTAGATATCTATGACTGTATGTCTATATACACATACACATAATATTTCTTGGCTTCTGAAATCCACATTTTAATATTTTTTTTCTAAAATTAGGCTGAATCATTTATTTTTTATTTTTTAATACCTTTTAATAGTTTTTTTTTAAAGATTTATTTATTTGACAGAATGTGGGAGAGCACAAGTAGGGGGAGCAGCAGAGGGAGAGGGAGAAGCAGAAGCAGACTCCCTGCCGAGCAAGGAGCTTGATGCGGGGTTCCATCCCAGGACCCTGAGATCATGACCTGAGCCAAAGGCAGACAGTTAACCGACTGAGCCACCCAGGCATCCCTAGGCTGAATCATTTAATCACTGTATATATTTTATGGTATATTTCTCTTTTCCTTGAAAAAATGCTCTTAAATTAGTGCTGCACTGTGAAATATTATACTCACAAAATAGGGATTATATTGTACATATGATTTTGCAAACTGTTTCTTTCATTTAATATATTATGACCATCTTCTCATCTCTTTAATTTTTAAATTACAGCAATATTAAAAAAAAAAAAAAAAAGGAAGCCTGAAGATGATTCTTTTGAGATGTTTAGGTCAGCGCCTTCCCTCTGGGGAATCTGGAATTGAAACGGTAGCCAGACAGCAAGAGACGAGTACCACTGGTTTTGGAACCAGCAGTGTTACTACAGCTCTTGAAGCTATTCTCCACATGGCGGATTTTTCTAAGAGCCTGAAAGCTTCCATCTCTCACGCTATATAGCCCTTGCTCCGAATCTGCTGGTGGAGTTTGGAAAATGAAAACCTGCTGGCCCCGAAGTACCATTAGCAAAGACCCAACAGCAAGGTGAAGAACGGTGCCCAGCTCAGAGGTTCGGGCTCTGCCATCCCTTCTGCTCTTTTCTCGAAAGACCAAGGCCGGTTTAGGAACAGTGGCTGGAGTCTTCCGGCGGAAGCAGCAGCCGGGCAGCCGGCACTACTCACATATCCTGCACCACGATGTACTGGTGCGGCACGAGCCCGTCGATGCCATTGTGCCTGCCTTCCCACCAGTCCTCAGACGCGCGGTGATACAGCAGCAGGGAGGCCCCCTTCTTGAAGGACAGTTCTCTGGCGGATCGCCCCACGTAGTCAAACTTGGCTATCGCTTCTATTGGCTCACATTCTACAAAGAACACACCAGAAGACGATGAGGGACAGAGTTGTGAGGTAAGCATGAAACGCTACGTGGAAGTTCTCTAGGCGGCCTTAGAAATCAACAAGGCCATTTCAATACCCAGAGCGAACAAGGTAATAAACAAGTCCTCAATACGGGACACAAACAGCCTGTTAAGGGAGATACAGAAAAACATTCTCTTGCTGTCATCAGTTTTTCACGCAAAGAAGAATGGAACATTGGATCTTAATTTCCACAGCCTCTTACCAGAGATAGAATGACAATCTAATAAAAAATATTTTAAACTTTGCAACATGATAATATGAGATCTTTCCTTGGGTTGTAATATCCTCCATAATAACTCCAATATTATTTTGACAATGATGGAGTTCCCTTGTAACATGTTAATAACCATGAGTAACATGGAAAAATCACTATCTCAGGACACTAGGAAGTTTATGCTTTATTTGCTTATTTGGAGAAAAATCAAGTTTACAAAAACCAGCACATTAAATACTATTTGAGTACATTTAATTTCTTCATGTACTTTTCTGGCACTATCAAATCTTCCAACTACTACCGACAGTAAAGATAATTTTGTTTTCTCTAGGATCAGTAATAAATGCTAGTTGCCTATGAAACAAGCATAACTTAGACTGTCCTGTACCCAAATTAAAAGACCAGATTCAAAAATTATATTATCCAGAGGTCAAAAGATATTCAAGGGGATTATGGTGAGTGAAAAAAACCTATCTCAAAAGGTTACATACTGTATGATGCCATTTATATAACCTGCTTGAAATGACATAATAATCAAGATGGTGAACAGATCAGTGGTTGCCAGAGGTTGGGAAGAAATGGCAACGGCTATAAAAGGGGAGCACAAGGGACCCTGGCGATGAAACTGTATGCGACTAAGTAAACATCTGCACACAAAGCTGAGTGCACGTGAAACGTGAATATGGCGGATGGGGTGTGTCAATGTCAATTTCCTGGCTGTGATATTATGCTGCAGTTATATAAGATTTTTACCAGGGAGGGAAGCTGGGATCTCTCTGTAGGACTTCTTACAACTTCATGTGAACCCACAATGATCTCAAAATAAAAATTAAAAAAAAAAAAAAAAGATATCGAACTCTGGGCCTAGAATTGGAATTTCAGCCCTGATCCAATTCTGACCACAAAAGTTGAAGGCAAATAAGAGGACAAACTATACAAAACACCTATAAGAGATGCTTTTTGTGACTCAGCTTATTGCAAAAAGCCCTTCAGTTCAGGGCCTTATGATCTTTCCTCCTATCTCTCACCATCCCCCTATTTTCATTCCTGCTATCTACAACAGATGAGTAAACTTCTAATCAATAATAAACAGAAAGGGCCAATACACGTGCTAACTGTTCAGAGAAATATATCTATGCAATGAGCAATGTCTCATTTGGTAAAATCTGAGCATGTGTTAGTTTCTGAATACTCTAGCATATATGCACACATGATAGATTAAAACCTGTCTATCTGGCAAATATTTTCTCAGGAAATTGTCTTCTATTTTGCCTGGTAATGAACCTTCCCATTTAAAACCAGTTTATTTTTCCCCAAAGATTCTTGAAACATGTTTAATATCTTGTATGGAATAACTGCATAAGAAATCATTGGATAGCCAGCTAGGCTTCTTTCTCACTTGGTAAGTTCAAACATTCTCTGGCCCATGTAAGGCACAAGCATAAAAATCAACAAAACACATTGAAAAAGCTTAGGGTTTACCTTATGTGAAGGGCCTGTGTGAATATCAGCTATACATTTAAATACTATAATCTACATGTCATAGACTTCTTAGCAAAGTAGGTGTAAAAATAATTTTAGAACAATAGTTTAACAATTGACTATAACTTTCAGATCATATGTTAGCACTCTAGTATTCCCTCCTAAAATTACACATGTATATATTTAAAATATTTATTTAAGAGAGAGAGCACGAATGAGCATGCATGGGCAGCAGGGAGGGGAGAGGCAGAAGGAGAGAGAATCTCAAGGAGACTCTGCACTGAGCATGGAGCCCACATGGGGCTCGATCCCATGACCCTGAAATCATGACCTGAGCTGAAACCAAGAGTCAGACACTTAACCAACTGTGCCACCCAGGTGTCCCTAAAATTATACTCTTTATTAAAACAATATGAATAGCAGCTTTATTAAATATCTACAAATCTGCTTTATAGAGGAGGAACTATAACTTTATATTCAAAGAGACTGACTTTATAGTTTGTTTTAAAATTGCAGACAAAGAATAAATCCTTGTTGATCAAAGATGGTGATGACAATTTTTTTAACCCTAATTCTCCTTGGGGAACAGAAATAAACATGTCCATGGTACAGGAGACATGAATAAACATATCCATGGGGAGGAAAGAAGACATGCCCATTTGTTAAAAAGAACTTCATGACATGTACTTCGCAAATTCCTATGTCAACATACCTGTGTAATTTGAATTTCATTTTACTGAAAAAATAAACCCAAAGCCCATAACATAGTGTGCAGTCTATGTACTTGTCAAAGGGAAATGAAGAAAGAACCATTAATGTTCTTTAGACATTAATTAGACATTCAGTCATACATTGTCAGTGCTGGCCAAGGGCTATTTAAGACTATTTAACATATATATATATTTTATCATAATTTTAGAATCATGCACTCTATGCTTGTTATCTCTGTTTATTTGTTGAAACAACTAGCAACGGGATTATTAGACTCTGCTTATTTAATTCAAATGTGGAGAGATTATGAAAGAATGACCCGATGAATCAGAAGTACATTTTATTGGTAATTCTTTACCAACTAGTTATTTTGAGCAGTTTCATTATTTTGACTCTTTCTACTCCCATGGGAGTCATTTCGTAGTCAAGAGTCAATCAATAAGCTACTTATACAACATCTTAGTCTACTTATCGCAGAGCAAATCAATCCGAGGGCATGGCAATGCACCATTCCCTTTCCTATGGAGTCACATGGTCCTCTAAGGGCGTCAGAGACACTGTAGAATGTCACTGCTATTGATAATAGTAAGAGTGAACACGATAACTTCATTTCCCTACACGGCTATTACAGCTCTGTGCAAAGGAGAAAAAAATTCAGTACAGCTGATTTTCTGACTGCCTGGTGCTATCAAATCTTGTATTTCCATTTCTTGTCATTTCATACAAAATGCAGTACACTGCATTTTCTTTTTGGGACCTTGCTGTCCCTGACACTTCCCCTCCTAGATCTGTTACCCACTGCCCTTGCAGGTGACGGTTCTGTTCTAGGACAGCCTCTCTTTCAGAAACAAAAACTACCCTTCTCGAGCAATACCATGACAGAGAAAAGAAAAGACAATACCTGGGTATCACAAAGATAATCAATACTGTAGTTGATTTAGTTACAGAACTTTAGAGGTTGGCTGTGGGCAAGGGTATCTGTCCTTTGTATGCAATACTTTTCTTTCCAGCAAAATCAGGTGAACATGGGTAAAACGTTATAGAAAACACAGAGCCCTCAGTGAAGCTTCTCTTTTGTAGTCAAGAGGTAAGAATAACTAACAGATGGCAGGGTGGGGAGACTGATGTTTGGCAAGAGAGATGGCTGGGGCTTTGTCTTAGCTTTCCTGGCCACTAGGGAAGGCAAGGAAACAGAGAAGTCATCAGTGAGAAAGGAATAAATTGTACGGAGAAACAAAGGAACTCAAGACAGAAGAAGGGCCCAGAGACTTTCGAAAGTAACATCACAGAAGTAGAAGCTCTCACTGTAAAGAATTTCTTCTAAATGAAGTTCTGAAAATGTCAATTCATTTTACTTTTAAAAACATAAACTTTTTTTTGGCTCAGATGTAACTTTTTAATATACAGACAAGGAATCTAAAATGCAATGCATGTTGAAGTGAAACATTTAAACTTTTTTTTTTTTTTTAAGGCAGAGGGTGGATATTAGACATTCTGATTACCGTTACCATCTTGCTGAAATCAACAAAAAATCCTGGATTTTTTTAAAAAAATATTTTATTTATCCATTTATTTGACAGAGAGAGAGAGAGAAAGTACAAGGAGGGGGAGCAGCAGAGGGAGAGGGAGAAGCAGGCTCCCAGCTGAGCAGGGAGCCCGACATGGGGCTCGATCCCAGGACCCTTGGGATCATGACCTGAGCTGAAAGCAGACGTCCAACTGAGCCACCCAGGCATCCTGAAAAATCCTGGATTTAAAAAAATCTTTGTAATTGCATTAATAAGCTACCACAACAGTAAGGAATATTAAAGACAAAAAACTCAACAGAAGTAGGAACCCAGTGAGGTAAACAACACGAGAAAATGTGAGTCAGAGTTTGCCTTGAGGGTACTTTCCCTGCCGGGTTAACTTAAGGTTTCATTTTGGACAAAAAACTAAGTCCAGTGTCTGCTCAGTGTGGAGAAGGTAAATCCCCCGTAAATCACACCCTCAGTGTTACAGTGAGCTTCTAGTTCTAGAAATCCTCCTCCCTCCTAGCCCTCCATACTTCTCCGTAGATGGTATGTATCACCCCCGCCCCCTCCCAGACTTAAAAATAGAATCTATCTCAACCTTGGAACAAATCATCTCCAAGAATCCCAACCACATTCCAGTCCTCAGGTACGTTTGCAGTTTAAAATCACACTACCTGGGTGGCCTGGAAAACCTCAAGCTAAAAATTCACTATGTTCCCAAGTTGGCTGTGCCCCAGGCAGAAGTAAATGAGAAACCTTTCTGGAGGAACTTACCTTCAACTGAACCTAAAGGAATTCCACACAGTTCCAAGGAATACATGCAAAATTTACAAAACACTCTGGAAAATAAGACTTAGTGAGCAAGAACCAAAAAAAAAAAAAATCCAGGAAGACTGCAGATACTAGAATGATCAGAATCACAATTTAAAACAATGGAAAGGATTAATATGAGTAAAGAGCAAAAGACTGTAAAAAATGATTAAGCAGCCGGTGCGAAAGTGAACTAAACAAATGTAGAAAAGAACTTATAAATATATCAACTCAGTGGATGGGTTTAAAGCAGATTAGTCATAGGTAAAGAGAGAATAAAAGGATCATGTGTACAGCTAAAGAGGTACTGAGAGAAAACTGACAGCTTTATATGTTCATATTAAAAAAGTGTTGGGGCGCCTGGGTGGCAGTTGGTTGGGTGTCCGACTCTTGGTTTCGGCTCAGGTTGTGATCTCAGGGTTGTGTGATCGAGTCCCGCATGGGCCTCTGTGCTCAGTGCAGAGTCTGCTGAAGACTCCCTCTGTCCCTCCTTCAGCTTTCTCTATCTTTCTCTAAAATAAATAAATCAATCACTCTTAAAAAAAAAAGTGTCGAACAGCCGTCCCTGAAGTGCCAGTGGCCAAAATGAAGTTCAGTCCCTTTGTGACCTCTGACTGGAGCAAGAACCGTAAAAGGCATTTCAACTCACCTTCCCACATTCACAGGAAGATTATGTCATTCCCTGTTTCCAAAGAGCTGAGACAGAGGTACACTGTTTGATCCATGCACATCCACAAGGATGATGAAGTACAAGTTGTGTGAGGAGACTACAAAAGTCAGCAAATGGGCAAAGTGGTCCAGGTTACAAGAAGAAATACGTCATCCTCATTGAACGGGTACGGCAAGAGCAGGTGAATGGCACAACTGTCCACATGGGCACTCACCCTGCCAAGGGGGTTATCACTAGACTAAATTGGACAAAGACTGCAACAAGATCCTTGAACCTAAAGTCAAGTCTTGCCAAGTAGGAAAGGAAAAGACCAAATATAAGGAAGCAACAACTGAGAAGACGCGGGAATAAAGTAGTCTGACATACGACTTTAAATAAAAACTGTTAAATGAAAAAAAAAGTGTCGAAAAATAATGTTACAGATTAAATTTGTTGGAAAAAGAAAAAAAATGATCTCTAAAGAGAAAAGTATAACAGTTTATCGAGAGACATTAAAAAACTAGAAATATGTTTGTGGACTGGAGGAACGAGTATTACAAAAATGTCAATTTTGTCCATGTAAATATATGTAGAGTTAGTGCAACTGCTATCAAAACCAACAGGTTTTTAGTTCTAATGTATGTTTTAAAAACTTGAAAAACTGAGTCTAAAATTTAAGTGAAATTGCAAAAGATTAAGAATTGTTAAGGAGAACAAAGTCAGAGGTCTTGATTTGCCAAATATTGAGATTTATTAAAAGGTATTAATATTAAGACAGGAGGGATAGACAAGTAGATCAGTGGAAAACAGGAAAGCCCAGAAACAGACTTGCGCAAAGAGGACCTGTGATTTATGCAGAACTGTGGAGAAAGGACAATTAATGCTGGGACAACTGTGCATCCATATGGAGAAAAAGGAATGGACCCCAACCTCACAGCATACCTCCAAAGAAATTCCTGGTAGAATAAAGACCTATGTGTGAAAAACAAAACCTGAAAGCATTTAAAAAAGAATATGGGGGGCGGGGCACCTGGGTGGCTCAGTCAGTTAAGCGTCTGCCTTCGGCTCAGGTCATGCTCCTGGGGTCCTGGGATCGAGCCTCACATCGGGCTCCTTTTTTCAGCAGGGAATCTGCTTCTCCATCTCCTTCTGCCCCTCCCCCCAGCTCGTGCACGCCCTTTCTCTCTCTCCAAAATAAACAAACGTTAAAAAAAGAGAGAGAGAGAGAGAAAGAATATGGGAGAATTATCTTCATTACCTTCATTCAGCATAGAAGGATTTCTTAAAGGAGACACAAAGTGAAACCATGATTGGGTAACTTCAACTCCTTTAAAAATTTCCTTGTTTAGCAAAAGACATAATAAGCATATGAAAGACAAATTACAGAGCACAAGATATTTGCAAAACATATACACAATAAAAGACCTGATCCATACCCACAAACTACTCTTATAAATAAAAAAACCAAAGCCAAATCAAACCAAGCAAAAAAAGCCCAGAGAAATGAAGAGTGGGCAGGCAAATGGGCCCCAAATGGGCAAAACACTTGACAGAAATTTCACACAAAAAAAGAAATCGAAGCACACAAAGGTCGGTATATCTACATGAACCGTATTTTTTATTTTCTGTATTCTGACCTTGCTGCTGCTGAAGGGTCAGGCCCTCCCAAGGTTCATCAGTTCCTACAGATAGTATAAACAACTCGCCTGTTGTGCCTTTCAAATACAAACCAACCAATCCAGAGCCCACCCCAACCACCTCTCCTGGGTCACTATCCACCTGCCCTAATCACCTGACCAGGTACCAGACAACCAGAGACAGCCCCTTTGCCCCAGAGCCTGCTGAAATTATTCTCACTAGCCAATCTGAAGCCTGCTTACCATGCCCTGCCTGTTCCTTCCTGTGGAAAGCACAGCAAAGACTCTTGCCCAGTTGTTCCTTCTGCCTCTGCCTCCTGACCAACCTTGGGGCTTTTCTGTGTGGCCACCTGAGGCATGATGTACCCTTTCCTCTTGCGCACTGTAACAAAATATCTTTTCAATGGCAATCCTCTCCTGATCTGTTGTCCTTACTATACACCAAGTTTTCTTTTTTTCTTTTAAAGATTTTATTTATTCATTTGAGACACAGAGATACAGAGTGAGACAGAGAGCATGAGCAGGGAGAGAGGCAGAGGTAGAGGGAGAAGCAGACTCCCCACTGAGCCAGGAGCCCGATGTGGGGCTCGATCCCAGGACCTGGGGACCATGACCTGAGCCGAAGGCAGACGCTTAACCATCTGAGCCACCCAGGTGCCCCAATATACACCAAGTTTTCTATAATACTCTGTATCATAAAACAACATCTTTATCAGTAATCAGAGGAATGCAAATTAAAATCACAAGATACCATTACACACGATGATATTGGCAAAGATGACAATATTTGATAAAATTAAGTGTTGATGAATACATACAACTGGAAGGCTGATATACTGCTGGTGGGGGTGTATATCATTACAGCTATTCTCAAAAATAGTTTGGTTCTAGAGGTGCCTGGGTGGCTCAGTGGTTAAGCGTCTGCCTTCGGCTCAGGTCATGATCCCAGGGTCCTGGGATCGAGCCTCACATCAGGCTCCCTGCTCAGCGGGGAAGCCTGCTTCTCCCTCTCCCACTCCCCCTGCTTGTGTTCCCTCTCTCGCTGTGTCTCTCTCTGTCAAATAAATAAAATCTTAAAAAAAAATAGTTCGGTTTTATCTAGTAAAGTTGAAAACATGCTTCCTCCTGGGTGCGTATATCCTGGAGAAACTCCTGTACATTTACAGTACTGCAGTAGCATACATGTTCAAAATATTCCTAACAGCATTCTTTTTAATGGCAAAAAATAGAAAACACCTCACATATTCATCAATAATAAAATAAATACAATGGAATATCATACAGTGGTCAAATAAATGATTATAATTGCATGCAACAATGTGGGTGAATCTCAGGAACATAATACTGAGTAGAAAAAAATCATGAGAAGTATATACAGTATGATTCCATTTATAGAAAGTTCAAGAAAGTAGAAAATGAAGCAATAAGCCGCTGAAAAACACAAACATATAGCGGTTACCCCCGAGGGAGTAAGGACGGCAATCATAACAGGGAAGGCAAAGGTAATGATGTCTTCTTTCTTCAACTTGGTGGTGGTTTGTGATGTTCACTGTAATATTATTCTTCATACTTAACACATATTTTATAAATTTTCTTTCTTGTCCTACTGAATTCTTAATATAAGCAATTCTAAAACAATGGGTATTAAGGTTAGTTTTACAACAAGGGCCCAAGGGCATACCGTCTTCACTGGTGTGGGGCTCTGTACCAGCATCCTGATCCACTTCCTCCAACGTACCGTGCTCACTGTATGGGCTGTCACTGTGAAGTGGAAACAGAAATTCTTACAAAGTCAAAGGATTTAAAAAATGAACAACTGCTACTATACGAGACTTTGGAATGGCAAAAGAGTTTCTGGATAGTCTTTCAATGAAACGCTGGAGGCTCCAAAGATCATCTGGTCCTATGGCAGTGCAGGTCCCTTCATCTTTGACACAGATAATTCGTATCCACAGAAATTAAAACTGGCTGAATTCCAGTGGAATATGATTATTGCCCTGTGGATACAGCAGTTTTTGCAAATTCATTTCAACACACCTTATTGCGTATCAACTGATGCTCTTTGATTTCTGCTTTGAATTGGGTGTAGTATCTTTCCCATCTTTTCTTGACACATGTTTATTGCAGATTTGAGAGAGTCATGATTTTTATTCTTTTTAAAAACTTACCCTTTAACACAACCACACTCCTCAAATGTATACTGGTAAATGGAATACGTCTGTCACAAATAACAAACCTGACATTCTGTAAAAGCCCATTTATATTGCTGGTTTTGGGGAGAAGGAAAACTACTTTATCATTGACTTCCTGTTTAAAATGAGCGATGCCCATAGAGAACACTATGCATGGGTGAAGGACATAATCAAGCACATGTTACTGGCTGCAAGACTCTTTATTATGGGGCCTGCTTGTAAAAAAAAGAAGTGACCACAAAATCCTAGGATCCAATGTATCAGATAATATTGACCAGATCTTTACATACCGCTCTTTGATAAAAGGAACAAGACAGCAGAACTTACAGATAGAGCCCTGAATGTTTGGAAATACTGTGACACTGGCCTTGCAATAAATACAACTATGAAGATAAACTTATGCATCTCACCAGGGCTGAGTTTTATTCATTTATCTTCCCAGAGCCAAGCTCAGCAGTCAGTACCTTGCATATAGTACATGCTCAAGTAAATATTTTTGAATTCAATTTCATGTGTGAAATTGCTGGATATACCACAGAACTGGAATCTATCGTGCTTTGTTGTTTAAATTTAGAAGGGAGTGCTTCTGGAAAGAGTCAACCTTCAGTTTCCTTAAGTCATACATTCAGTCATACTGTGGTGTAAGACCCCTGTTACGGTTCAAGTGTACTTTCAGGTATTTAAGATCCTTCAGCTATTCATTCACTCTACTTCTACCTAGTCCTCAGTGAGGCAACGAGAAACAAAGTGTCCTCAGGGGGGTCCAGAATGGGCTTAGATAGGTCTGTCCCAGCTGCTCCTGAATCTGAGCTGCACAGAACGGTTTCCGAGGTGGGCTGGGAGGCAGCAGTTGAGTGGGAAGAGTCACGTGGGCTTTGGAATCAGACAGACCTGGGCTGCCTCCAGTTACGAGCGGTCCTTGGAGAGGCTCCTTGGCCTCTCTTCACTTGGTAGAGTGGTCAGTGCATAAAGTGATCCCATGTAGCTCACATAGTAGAGGCTACTTTTATTATATATGACTTCTTAGAGGCGGGAATTCATAGATCACACAGTGAGCACAGACATTTTAGGGTTCCCTACCTTTGGGATTGTTCAACTGACCACATCTCCCCCCAGCTTCATACTTCACTAGTGACTATGCTGCCATATTAATAATATGTAATATTGATAGTATAATAGTAGTAGCAGTAATATTAAATAATAGTAATACTAAATACTAAATAATAGTGACTATTACTGCCATTTTTTATCCCAGTGATGTATTAATAATAAATTAGATAAATTTAAAATAAATTTGCTTAAAATGACCATTACTACTATAATTGGTTAGGATAATACTTATTGGTAAGAAATGGAAATAATTAAGAATGAGAACATATTTGGTTGACAGGGCTCCTTTAAAATGATATATCTGAGGGGCACCTGGGTGGCTCAGTCGGTTAAGCGACTGCCTTCAGCTCAGGTCATGATCCTGGAGTCCTGGGATCGAGTAGTACTGCATCAGGCTCCCTGCTCAGCAGGGAGTCTGCCTCTCCCTCTGACCCTCCCTTCTCTCATGTGCTCTCTCTCACGTTCTCTCTAAGAAATAAATAAAATCTTAAAAAAAATAAAATGATATATCTGAAATATTTTATATAGAGCCAAAACTATTTCAGGATAAAAATGAAATCTGTCAGTTCAATCACTTATCTTTGCTTGATATAATAGTAAAATTAATACAGTTCTAAATGTTTCAAAACCGTTATTCTCTACCGAAGTTGCAGTAGGGTGGTTATATTTAAAAAGATGCCATCCTTGGGAAAAAGGGAGGGATGGATGGGAGTTTCCACAGTAAGAAGCCAGTGCTGCCGTGGTCTTGGTATTCTAACTTATCTCAAGTGTTCCCGCTTCTTCTTTTTGTAAAAATTGGAATCTTTGGCAACCTATGGTCAATTCTTCTTTTTTTTTTTTTAAGATTTTATTTATTTATTCGAGAGAGAGAGTATAAGCTGAGAGAGGTGGAGGGAGAAGGAGACTCCCTGCTGAACAGGGAGCCTGATGCGGGGCTTGATCCCGGGACTCCAGGATCATGACCTGAGCTGAAGGCAGTTGCTTAACCGACTGAGCCACCCCGGCGCCCCTGGTCAATTTTTATTCTTAAACTGATTATTTCTATATCCATATACTTTTCCCAGGGAGGGAAGGACTAAACTTCTCGGACTTACCAGTAGTCATCTCCAGCCATACATTTCTCATAAACAGGGCCATCCAGCTCCTTAGCATCTGGAAAGATAGTTTCATGGTGGATGATGATGGTTTTGACAATTTCATTCACATGAGCCTGGCAAGACACCTGATCCTGTATTTCTGGGACAGGCATCAATGTGGGACCAAAACAAATGGCCAGGTTATACGGGTCCATCATGTTCTCATCACTGTACTGTGAAAGGCTATGAAAGAAAGACAGGAGTTATAAAAGCACAAGAGAGAAAAAAGAAAATTGTTGTTCAATACGATACTTTATATTCTGAACACAGGGATCCAAAGCACTGACTGTATTTGGTTTTGATTATTAGAGTAAGGTAATGTTCCACCTACTTTAAGTTGCCTCAGCAAATTCCAAAGAAAGTGAAGCAACTTACAACCTTTCAACGAGGAAGGAACTGAAAGGGGAATATAAATCCTCCTTACTTAATTCGGCATTTTTCAAAGCCACAAGAGAGTTTAGGATAATTTCTGTTTCAATGGAGACCAGGATCAAGTGAATGAGTTTCATTTGTAAACAGTATGGCGAGGCTCTAAATGCTACTCAAGTAAATCTGCGAAGGGCAGTAGTGAGCTCCATAAAGTTTTATGGGTATCTTTAAAATGCCCTCCCACTAATCAAACACATCTCAGATTTCAGTTTTCCCCTATAAATCTTGAGGAAAGCCTAGAGGAAAACAAAGCACCTTGTCTTTGTAACCACTGAAAGAAAGCAAACAACTCTGGGCTTTTTATAATTTGCTTTTGGGCAAGACTACCAAAACTAGTCACCAGTCAGTCACAAAAGATGTTAAAAGTGCAAGAGAAGGGGAAAAGAATCCCCAATTCTCTCATTCCTTTTAAAGTTGGCTAACTACAAACTTTGGAGAAGTTTCTGGTTGTCTGGTACTAATTTCTAAATTCAATCCAATGGATATATGTGAGATATTTTCCAGAGGTGACTCAAAGTAAGCCAGCTCTTTTTTGCTCTGCCTGTAACACATGCAGAAGGTACTGTTTGAGGGAGAAGCTAGAGACGTTATCTTTCCATGAATAAAATGTCAATCTTGAAAGGAAATGTAAAATCCAGGTGAACAGATGACAAACGGAAGAAGGAAAAAAAAAAAAGACTCAGCCACATTTGTGAGATGGTGACAGACACAAAGAAACTGAAATACCACATGACCTGATACTTTATCCTTTTTTGGAAATAAGATAGCCTAGAAAGCAGAAAATACAAAAGCATAATTTCCTCAGCTAACATATGTCTCTCCCTTCTGCCATTTCTCAAGCATTCAGTCTTTTAAAAAGTTCACGGTAAAGGCAACGATCACGTTACAGATCATCTGGAAAATGGATGCATGGAGGAGAAGTGAGATGCAGAATAACAACGGTCTAATTTTCGAAAGACACGTGTAAGCTCGATGGGGAGAGTCACAGTTAATCTTTCTGGGTCTTTAATTCAGCACTGGCTTGAAGAGCAAAAGCTTGTTATAAAAATGTTATATCCGTGTTTCGATTTTACAATTAAGGGAGAACAGCTTCCTTCTCTTTTCATAATTCCTGTCCCAAGCACCCCACCCGACAGGCTGGGGCTTGTTTCTGCATGAAGGCAGGTGCAGTGAGCCAGGGGGCATCTTTGGGCAGAAATGCTGGAAGCAAGGCCAGCCGGCTGACTCATGGCACATTTGCTATTCTTTTGAGCTACAGGGTGAGTTTGATTCAGGTTTTGAGAACTTTCTTGATTCACAGACTGCTTTGCTAGTCTCTTGTGGTTTCCTGGTTCACTGTGGGATTCGCTCAGGTGTGCCAGGAAAATTCAGTGGGGACAGCACGTAGAGGGCCGGCAGGAATGCAAGGCCCTGCAGACTGGGGAAGGGGAGGCACATGCAATTAAAGTTGAAGATCGCAAGCCTCCGGATTTTTTTTTTTTTTTTAAGATTTTATTTATTTTTTTATTTGACAGAGAGAGACACAGCGAGAGAGGGAACACAAGCAGGGGGAGTGGGAGAGGGAGAAGCAGGCTTTCCGCCGAGCAGGGAGCCCGATGTGAGGCTCGATCCCAGGACCCTGGGTTCATGACCTGAGAAGAAGGCAGATGCTTAATGACTGAGCCTCCCAGACGCGCCCCCCCCTTTTTTTTAAAAATTTGAGGCTTTAATACTAATGAGAAAATAAGATATAAAAAAAAAGAACCCCAAAACCCAACCCAGGCCACTTCAATTGCTTTGATAACCATCTTTAGCTAGGCAGGTCAAATGCCAAACACAGAAATTCAGATTCCATTCCACTTTGCCCCATTTCCAGCCTCATTACCGCAAGAGCGGTGTACATTTGAGCTGAGTGCCTTGACTGGGATTTGCCATCAATTCTCCAGCTCAGGCCCCGAAGCCCACTGTCCCAAACGCTCTGGTTCATGAGGCTCTCTCAAGTTTTTGTCCTACACGGCTCTTCTGGAATTTGGAAATGATGGCAGCATGGTCAGTTGTCATCCCACCCTGCTTTTTGGTTAGAGCAGTTAAGAGTGCCTCCTGCTGGTTGAAATCCATGTCTGCAGATGCAAACAGACAAGGATCCCCCTCATCTTCGCCATGAAGGGCGGGAACTCCTCAGGTGACACCCCTGGATAGAGCTGGCCCCCCAGCAGCTCCTCTGTGGTGCTCAGGTGCCCGTGCCCGAACCTCTGAGCCCTCACGCTTGCCTGCCAAGGTCAGCAAGCCTTCAGATTTTTAAAACCACCTGGGTAACTACGCTTATTTAAAGATAGGATTTCTGGCCATCTACATCACCTAAACATAGTTCATATCCATCTCTTTAGATACTGCTTCTTCCTAGGGGTGATTTCTGTACAAATGGGCTTGGGCTGTCATTTGTGCATATTTTAGTCCCCTGCAGGCATTTCCCCATTGGATGATACTTGGTTTCTGGGGTCAGCCTGAGTGGGTGTGATTTCGGGAATAGTTAGCAGGCCTGTTGTAAGTCCCCACGGCTTGTGAGAACTCTAAACCTCCAAAGAAATAGAGAAAACATCCTAATTTTGGGAAGGATGAATCCATGGCAGAAGAAGAAGGCATTGCCCCGAGTTTACTGCTCCCAGATTCTTTTATTTCCAATTACTTAACTAGATCCTTGAAGAGCAAGGGGCTCTTAGACAGGGCTTGGGGAAGATGTTCTTATAGGGGGGCCCATTTTTATTACCTAGGAAGACAAATGAAAATCAAGGTGTTTAAATTAAAACAGTAAAGTTTCTTTGAAAATAATGCCATGATTTTTTAAGGTTTCTGTTATATTGTTGCAGAGACTTTTACAAATATCTTCTTCTTGACAAGAGCTTTGAGTTTGCAGAAGTTCTTTTTTGGATCTGCGTATAATTCGCATCTATAGTTCTCCTTCCTTGACTACAACATCAAAAATCACAGAAATTTTCTGCACTGAGTGGGTGGTTTACATCATTCTGATAAAAACGTTCATGACATTAGCTTCTGGAAGGAAGTTGGAAAAACACGTATTTTACTGACAAGTGTTCTTTTTGGTAATATTTGTATATTTTTGCATGTATGGTCACTGTTTCTGCATCTTTCAGCTACAAGGTCATTGTATTGACCTTGATCTGCTGAAGAAAAACATACCTTCAGTCTATATTCAATCAACTTCTCTTTGACTCTGCTGATAAATGGGACCCAGTGTACATTTTACAGAATCCAAGAAGAATTCAGAGCAGTGCGCATGGAAGTGGAAGATGGGCATTCTGGCCGAGTATTAGGGTACTTACTGATTGAGGAAGGCAAAGAGGTACCTCATCACTATAAGGACGGACCTAGGCAAGGTCAGGAGGAGTTTGCGGATGTGAAGCGCCCTCTCATAGAGATTATCTATTCCTATGGACAGAAGAGAACATGGTCAGGATCCTTTCGCTTGCCACCTTTAAAGCAGAACACTGGGTGTCGGTTAGGTGTCCGACTCTTAGTCTGAGCTCAGGTCTCGATCTCAGGGTCATGAGTTCAGGCCCCGCACTGGGCTCCCTGCTGGGCGTGGAGCCTACAAAACACCGAGTACCAAATTGCATATCTGGCCATAAGTAATCCCTTGCCCCTGGTGAGATGCCATTGTACCCAAAACAGTGAGTAAGTGATCAGCTTGGGTGTGACACCGTTTCTGAGAGTATCTCCTCCGACCTATCACTGTTTTCTCCGATTGCCATGGTCTTGCGCAACTTAGCGTCTTCTGGGTTTAAAAACCATTTTTCACTTGCTATTTTTGGATTTTGCATCTGATATGGCTTCAACTCCATTCAAAAGCTGCATGGTAACTAAAGTAGTTTTGGGGGACATCTCCCCTATGATTCATTAATTCATCCTATATTTATTTCTGTATTACTATGATTTAGGCAATGCACCAGGTTTTGAATCTCTCCTTCCTCAAAACTATCATAGTATTTTATTGATATGACTTTTTACTTTGTATTACCTAATTTCATCAATTTTTTAAACATATATTTTAGGAGAGCCTACTCGGTTTCAAGTACTGAGTTAGGCATTAGAAATACATTAGTGATTTGATTCCCGCTCTCACAGAACTTATACCCTCGTGTTTACAGTTATTTATTTCCTTATCCCTGTGGGAGAGTGAGCTCCCTGAAGACAGGGGTACCTGGGACTTCCTAGTATTATTTTATACCTCTTTGCTAGCAATACAAATGGTCCAAAGCTTCTTAACACAAAAATGCCTGTGAATAGCAGCTAAAAAAGTTAGTTCCAATAATCCATTATTTGCATAATGGTCTATATTTTACAATACATTTTCACATTGGCTATCCAATTTAACGCAGATAACAATACTGTGGAGTAGGCAGGGCATGGATTGTCATCCCCATTTAATGGATTAGGAAAAAGAGAACTGGGTAAGCTGCTTATCCTATGTTAGTTGGCTGGAGGGATGGAGCTGGGACTAAAACCTATTTTCTGTTTAAGTTGAGTTGTCTTTCTTGGATTTTTAAGTAACCTCAACATCCAGTGTGGGGCTCAAACCCACAACCCCAAGCTCAAAAGCTGCATGCTCCACCGATGAAGCCAGCCAGGCACCCCCTTTATAAAGTACAACTCTGAAGACATTCAACAGAGATATATTTGAGAAAAAGATTTTTTTTTAGGGGCGCCTGGGTGGCTCAGCTGGTTGAGCGACTGCCTTCGGCTCAGGTCATGATCCCAGGGTCCTGGGATCGAGCCCCGCATCGGGCTCCCTGCTCCGCCAGAAGCCTGCTTCTCCCTCTCCCACTCCTACAGCTTGTGTTCCCTCTCACGCTATCTCTCTCTCTCTCTGTCAATTAAATAAATAAATAAAAATCTTTAAAAAATTAAAAAAAAATAAAAATAAAAAAAATAAACTCATAAAAAAAAGATTTTTTTTTAAAAGATTTTATTTATTTATTTGACAGAGAGAGACACAGCGAGAGAGGGAACCGATCCCAGGACTGTGGGATCATGACCCGAGCTGAAGGCAGACGCCTAACGACTGAGTCACACAGGCACCCCAAGATTTCTTTATTATTATTTTTTTAATTAAGTAGGCTCCTTGCCCAACGTGGGGCTTGAACTCATGACCCCAAGATCAAGCATTGCATGCTCTATCAACTGAGGCAGCCGGGTGCCCCTGGGAAAAATATCTCAAAGAATATTTCAGAAACATTTTTGAAGCTTACTCTAATTTCATGTTACTACATTTGCTCTTAATTGCTCTTGAGATATTCATATATCCTACTTGAAAATCTCAGGCTTTTTTTTTTTTTTTTAAGGACTTCATTTCTGACACAGTAGCCAACTGATTCTCCTTCTATTTCTCAGGTTTTTTGACCTTCTCCCACACACAAATTTAGTTAGCCCTCCTGGATCTCTACTTGTTCTCTTCAATGGCAAACTCATCTGGTCTTGAGGTTAGGACCATCCCTTCTAGGAAGGTAGTATTTTCACTTCATTTTTCCATTTTGTGTGGGACGTAAGTTCTGTTGCTTCTACCCCTGGATATCTCACTGCTAATTTCCTAATTGAAGTCTTTATTATTTCTAACTTGGACCATGATAATACTTTCTTAATTCAGTTTCCCATTCCAATTCCTCTTAAACCAGTGGTTCTCAAACCATGACTTATGACCCATTCTTAAAAGTAAATATTGAGATTTATTAGCACTTATTCTCTGGTCCTCAAAAAATTGTGTGTATAAATGACTTTCCATTCATACCTCAAACCAAACAGTTACAAAGTTTAATATGTTTATGCAAATTATAAATTGTAATGATGAACTGTCCCATTAATGGTCTCTGGACTGGCAAGACCTTCTACTCTTTTCTAGTCACATATAGATCCATATATGGGTTATGATTAAAAACGGAACAACAAAACTTCTGCCACTGTTTACTGAGGATCTGGATTGTTTCAAAAGTTAAGTCTATCGATTCTCCAGGCTGATCCTCGGTATAAGGTTAAGGTCAACTATTAGGGAGAGGGTTTTAGCAACTTCAGGCTAGTTTTGGGGCCTTAGAGAAAAAAAGAAAAGGAAAGAATGTGAAAGGAACTCTTCATGTATTATTGATCTTTAATTTTTGTCAAATCCCAGAGGGGGCGAGTTATTTTCAGGCTGGAGGAGAACACAGGCATTACTCCCAAGAGGCTTAATTTTAAATCAAGATCCTCTTGTTTCTATCTCTGGTTTTTTTTTTTTTTTGAAGATTTTATTTATTTATTTGACAGAGAGAGACACAGCAGAGAGAGGGAACACAAGCAGGGGGAGTGGGAGGGGGAGAAGCAGATTCTCCATGGAGCAGGGAGCCCGATGCGGGGCTCGATCCCAGGACCCTGGGACCATGACCTGAGCCGAAGGCAGATGCTTAATGACTGAGCTACCCAGGCGCCCCTCTATCTCTCAGTTCTAAAGTGAGTTTCCTTACCCCTTAAAGGTAGTTTCAAACTTTTATTTAAAAAGAACTGGGGGGCGGGGCAGAGATGCCTGGGTGGCTCAGTCCATTAAGCGTCTGCCTTCGGCTCAGGTCATGATCCCAGGGTCCTGGGATGGAGTCCAGCATTGGGCTCCTTGCTCATCAGGGAGCCTGCTTCTCCCTCTCCCTGCTGCTCTTCCTGCTTGTGCTCTCTCTCTCTGACAAATAAATAAATTAAAAAAAAAAATCTTTAAAAAAAAAAAGAGCCGGGGAACAGGTATTTACTTATTTGTTTGTTTAGTGGTTAATTTTCTTTTAACTCATTGATTTTTTTTTTTAAGATTTTATTTATTTATTTGAGAGAGAGAGAATGAGAGATAGCACGAGAGGGAAGAGGGTCAGAGGGAGAAGCAGACTCCTTGCTGAGCAGGGAGCCTGATGTGGGACTCGATCTCGGGACTCCAGGATCATGACCTGAGCCGAAGGCAGTCGCTTAACCAACTGAGCCACCCAGGTGCCATAACTCATTGATTTTTTAAAAAGTTTTAAATTCCACTTAGTTAACATACAGTGTAGTATTGGTTTCAGGTGTACAATACAGCGATTTGACACTGCCACAGAGCAGGTACTGATATACCAATTTCACAGCAGCATTTGTGTGATAGCCAAGAGGTAGACATAACCCAAATGTTCACTGATGGATGAGTGGATAAACAAATGTGGTATATATACATAAGGAACCGTTATTCAGCCTTAAAAAAGAAATGAAATTCTCATACAACCCAGATGAATCTTGAAGACAACCTAAGTGAAATGAGCCAGACACAAGAAGACAAATACGGTATGATTCCACTTACACAAGGTATCTAGAGTAGTCAAGTTCACAGACAGAAAGTAGCACGGTGGTTGTCAGGGCCTCAGGGAAGTTCCTGCTTTCTGGGTATAGAGCTTCGGTTTGGGAGGATGAAAAAGTTCTGGAGATGGACGGTGGTGATGGTTACACAACAATGGGAATGTACTTAATGCTACTGAATCATATACTTAACAACGGATACGACGGTAAGTTTTATGTTCTGTATATTTTACCACAATTTGAAAAAAAAAATCGGGAGAGGGCACCATGAGATGCAAATCAAAGACTTCAGGAGAGAAAGGCAATAGGAATGCAAAAAAGTGACACCAAAAAGACCAGATGAAATTATGGGAGGCAGGCACACATTCTCTGCAACTACAGTAAACATAAATCATAGCAGAACAGAATTGCTCACATTCCTGAAGTCGTAGCAAATCTATCTGTCCCAGAGGCCTCAGAGCATGACGGCTGCGAGCAGGACTCAGATATTACCTGGCTGGTTGCTCAACAGGCCTGCAGCGTACATCCTACAGGAGCCTCCCTCTGCTACAAATGACTCATTTACTCTCCCGAGTCCAGTTAGCAGGTCAAAATTTATGGTTGCTTTGGACACTGATTAATGTGCATTCCCAGCTGGCTCTGAGTGTGGCAATTCCTAGTCTTTCACAGTTTCATGCTGCATGAAAAGATTGATCTTTTCTTCCCCTCAGAAAAGTTGTCAGTAAGGAAAATCAGGATTTCATTTGAATTTCTTTTAAGCTGGCCTTTGTTTCCACAATTCAGGATCTCATGTAATTAGGTAAAAGTGGCATTCATCTAGTCTCGGTCACATGCTCAAAGCTCCCTATGCTTATTTATGTTCTTTTCCTAGCACTGCAAAGTTCCCATGTCAGCATCCCAACCTCACAGCATGGGGCTTTGACAGCTCCGTGTAAATGTGTGTGAAATAAATCTTAAAAAAAAAAATGGGTTGAATCACTATGCTGTATACCTGGAACTAATATACACTGTGTGTCAATTATACTTCAATTAAAAGATTTTAAATAAAGTATATAGTTTGCTGCATTAAAGGAGATATACAAAATTTAGGAGCACATTCTGAATGATTCCTCTTGTACGTAATTCCAGAAACTTCACAATAAGTGTTAACTATTCTGTTCTGTAACTTATTAAAATTTAGTTGCCCTGAAAAAAAAATTAAAAAAAAAAATGTGTGTGAAAAATTCACCACAAAACAAGTTACTTCAGAAAATGGCAAAACCCTCAAATGGCCATTACTCTGAAAATATCAGTTCTTCTCAGGCACTATGTGCAAAAGTATTTGTCAGGAAACAAATAATAAATCACAAGATGCAAATTTATCCTCAAGTATGACAACAGGGAAGGAAATGAATGGCCACATTTAGACATGGTTTATGTAAGAGCAGGCACACAAATATTTCTGAGCTCCAGAGATCAATGGGCAGTATTCAAGGTGAATTTACCAGTCCCAGGCCATTTTTAGGTTCATTGTTAGGTTCTATCAATGTCAAGGTATTATTCAACTGTGTGCATGTGATAGTGTATGTGTGTGAATGAAAGGGACAGAGAAAAACAGATGTTCTAGTACATTTAGATGAATCTTAGCCTCGCCTTGACGGGAGAGTTACCAGCTGCTCTTCTAGGTAAGAAATGAAATGCTTGCAAGTCTTTCTAATATTCATTAATAGATCGAGTTCTGTGAATTAAACCATTATGTTCTTTCCTAGTTAAATAGCAACACTGTAGAAATAAATGCATAAATAATGTTTCTCCTCCTGCTGAATTATTGAGGTTAGTAAAGGAACAGTCTTAGCTTAGGAAGCTTTATTTATTCCGTTCAGATACTAAGTCTGTTCCATATTTTCAAGGGTAAAAGGAATTCCTAGTATAAGGCATCAAACAGAAATTTAGAATTCAGACGGAAACCATCACATATGCAATAAAGCTGAAAATTTTTAGCAACAAAAAGATACACTGGAGAACCGGGAAGAGCATCTGTGAGCTTTTTTTTTTTCATGAAACAATTGGAAATGGGCAAATATATTTATGTACTAAAAGGCTCATTATAATATTTTGTTTAACTGCAAAATCACTGGAAACAACCTAAATTTCTAAAACTAGGGTATTTGTTAAATGAAATAAAAGCCATTATATGGTCACTAAAGTCTGTATTTTGAAAAAATACTGATACAGGAAAATGTTAATAACATCACTAAATTAAAAAAATGGCTTATAGGGTTGCCTGGGTGGCTCAATGGGTGAAATGCCTGACTCCTGATCTCAGCTCAGGTCTTGATCTCAAGGTTGTGAATTCAAACCCCATGTTGGGCTCCATGCTGGGCATGGAACCTACTTAAAAAAAAAAAAAAAGCTTATAAAGAACAAACAGGACATGATACAATTTCTAATGAAATGTATTGAGATATAATTCATATATCATATAATTCACACATATAAAGTATATAGTTTTATGACTTTAAAGTATATTGACAGTTGATTAATCATTACCTCAATCAGTTTTAGAACATTTTTATCACCTCAAAAAGAAATCTCACATCCATCAGCAGTCACTTGGTATGACACCCCTTTTATTAAAAGTATGTGGTTGTGGTATATCCATTCAGTGGACAATTATTTGGCAATAAAATAAAGTGCTGATACATGCTACAACATGGGTGAACCTTGAAAACATGCGAAGTAAATGAAGCCGGTCACCAAAGACCACATTTTGTATAATTCCATTTACATATGAAATGGCCAGAATAGGTAAGTTTATAGAAAGTAGATTAGTGGTTGCCTAATGGGATGGGATGAGTAAATAGTGTATGTTTGCTAATTGGTTTTTTTTTTGAGTCATAAACATGTTCTAATATTGATTGTGGTGATGGCTGCATAATCCTATGAATATATTAAAAACCACTGAGTTGTATGCCTTAATGAATGAATTGTATGGTACAAGAATTATATCTCAATAAACTATTTTACTTTTAAGATTTATTTATTTCAGAGACAGAGAAAAGGTGCATGAGTGGGGGAGCAGAGGGAGAGAATCTTCAAGCAGACTCCCCACTGAGTGTAGAGCCCAGTCAGGGATCAGTCTCATGACCCATGAGATCATGACCTGAGCCAAAACCAAGAGTCGGATGCTTAACCAACTGAGCCATCCAGGCGCCCCACCACAAGCTGTTCTAAAAAGTACATAGGTATTGGGGCACCTGGGTGGCTCAGCCGTTAAGCGTCTGCCTTTGGCTCAGGTCATGGTCCCAGGGTCCTGGGATCAATCCCTGCATCGGGCTCCCTGCTCGGTGGGAAGCCCGCTTCTCCCTCTCCCACTCCCCCTGCTGTGTTCCTTTCTCTCTCTGTGTTTCTCTCTGTAAAATAAATAAATAAAATCTTTAAAAAAAAAAAAAGATTCTCTCTCTCCCTTTCCCTCTGCCCCTCCTCCCCACTCTGTCCCTCTTAAAAAAAAAGTACATAGGTATAAAAAACTTACAAGTACATAGGTATAATGTACAGAAAAAACCTGGGAACATACTAAAAAGGTTTATATTATCTTTGTATAAGGAATTGTAGATGGTTTTTCTGTATTATTTTCTAATTTTTATACAGTGATGACATATTAATTGCATAATAAACAATTATTTTAAAAAATGTACTGATTGGTTTATTGATGATTTTAAGAAATTACTGTTATTTTTTAAGGTATGATAATGGCATTACGGCTTTGTTGTACAAAAAAAGAATCTTCATCTCCCAGAGATTCATACATACAGAGGAAGTGATATAACGTCAGGGAGATGAGGGAAGGGATAGAGGTGGGATAATTTTGTCCAAGAAATGAAAACTGTTAAAGTTAGGTGACTGTTTATACTGGGATTTATTATAATTTTGTTATCTTTTTATAGATGTTTGAAATTATGTATAATAAGAGTCAAAAAGGTTGATGATGAACAGAATGGACAGTACAGTTCCACTTTGGTTTTAAAAAAAGTTGTGTGTGCACATGAATACAAAAAGAACAGAAGGAAATGCAACAAAATGTGTACACACCATTGGCTGCCTTTGAGTAGTGGCTTTAGGTGGGATAGCATTTTGTTCTAAGTGCTTTTGTGTATTTTTCAAGTATCCTACAAGACTACATGTTAATATCATGATAGGTAAAAGACCCTCCTAAAAACGTTTCCTGGTGCTCAAGCAGTCACCTAGATAGTAACACATAAGGTAACGTGAAGCCCAAATGTGCCATCTGGGCTCACAGCCGAGACAGCCAGGAAAGACCACAAATCTCTTGAATAGCTCATCTAGGGCCAGTCCTTTGGACTTCTGCCCTAGGAAATCTCAAAGCCATGGTATATGTACATTCTAGAAGCTGCCCAGAATGTGTGGGCCTAATCTGAAGCATTTACAAAACCATTCACAAAGTAGACGGTTTAAAAAAATCAAAAACAATCCTTGGGTGAGAAACTGAGCCACTGCCAAGTTTGTCATTTCAAATTTAGATTGCACTGGAGTCCACCAGGAATTTATCCTGATAATTCTTTTTTCTTTTTTTTAGAGAGAGAGAAAGAGAGACTGCACGTGTGTGCTAATACCAATTTCCTTTTAGTACATATATTTGCAAGTTTCCAAAGAATGTAATATTTTGGGACATAAAAATGGGAGAATAACAACTCATCATTTGTATGTCAGAGGGGGAGACGAACCATGAGAGATGATGGACTCTGAAAAACAAACTGAGGGTTCTAGAGGGGAGGGGGGTAGGGGGATGGGTTAGCTTGGTGATGGGTATTGAGGAGGGCACGTTCTGCATGGAGCACTGGGTGTTATGAACAAACAATGAATCATGGAACACTGCATCAAAAACTAATGATGTAATATATGGTGATTAACATAACAATAAAAAATAAAAAAAAAACAACTCATCATTTAAAAAAAAATCTTTCCCCAAATGCTCCAAAAATAAGTAAACAAAAAATAGTAGGTAACCAGAGACCTATGTAAACTTTTTTTTTTTTTAAGATTTATTTATTAATTTTAGAGAGGGGGGAGAAGCCGACTCCTCGCAGAGCCCATGGCAGGGCTTGATCCCATGACCTGAGATCATGCCCTGAGCTGAAATCAAGAGTTGGACACGCTTAACCTTAACCGACTAAGCCACCCAGGGGCCCCAGAGACCTATGTAAACTCTTAAAAAAGATGAAAAGGGAAGATTTTTCTATACAAAGTAAATATCACATGAAATTATCTTAATAGGGAAACTCAATCCAATTATGGCAATGCTAAGAGATGACACGGATAAAAACAATCAACCTGCATGAGATCTCTCTCTCTCTCTCTCTCCTCTAGAGTTTCTAAATCTTTGTGCTTCTATTACATACTTACTTAGATGGCATATTTGTAAATATTTTTGCTCTCTTACTATTTTTTAAACCTTTTGAATGTAAAGATCAAGTCTCTGAATCCCTAGAAAGTTTTGCATATGGTAGGCAATCAATGGTTCAAATTTTCAAAAATTGTAATATTGATGAGAAGACATAAGGATGAATGACAATACCATTCTCAAAGAATTTAATGAAAATCCAGAAAAAATATGGTACATCAGGGTCACACTGGCATGAGAAAAATGCCTGCCTAGAGATAAATCAATAATAGCTAGAAATCCCCTCCTTTTTAAGAGATTAGATGTTGGAAGAAAAGGGGTCGTAATATACAGCATCATTCATTATGTGTTCTTGAAAAACATCCTATTCTGCAAAATGCACTAAAAATAACAGGACTTATTGGGGAAAAGTAGGGTTGGGACAGATAGCTCAACACCTATGCAACTTTGTAACTACACCACTAACAAAAACATTGACAATACTACTTAAATTACTAGCACGGTTAAATCTCTACTGACAAGCGTCCTTAGCAGCCTTAAACCCCGGACTCTTGCTTCTTTGAGATGTAGGTCTTGGAGGGCATTCATTGCCGATAGAGACTATTTTCATAAAAATTAACCCAAGGGTTATTAATCCATTGTTTTTCATTAATCCACTGTTTTAATACAGAGGGGATGTCTTTGCAACTTCTTCATTTGCACTGGTAGCATCTCACGTAAGGCACTGTTTGCATGAAAAGAAAGATATTTCCATAGATTTTCCATTTTTTCCCCTATGGTCTTCATATTTTGCTAAGCCTGACCCTTCCATTGGGAAACAGATTGACTTTGTTATGAAACATTCCATGTGCTGGGAAAAATCATGCTGGAAGCACCGTAACTTCTGGGTTATACTAGCATCATTTCTAAATGCATGTCAGGTAATTAGGTCAAAGAACAGACTGTAAATGGCTAACCCAGGTGCTGGCATATATGGCCTCAGATTATACCGGGAGTAGTTGTAACAGTTGTAACGATGATAGCTAGCAACATTTATTGAGGTTTACTATGTGCCAGGGATGATGCTAAATACTTTATATGAATTATCTCAAATTCTTCCCACAGGCTTTATGAAACAGATAAAGCAACAGATATTCAGACTAGGTGAAGCTAGAATTTAAATCTTGATCTTTCTGACTCTATGGTTCAGATTTTAATAACCACAATGGAATAATAGTGTTCATTCAGTGAAAATATGAAGTGATTCTACACTACTAACTGACAAGGTAGTCCAATGTGCTTTCTCCTACTGGTACATGTGAACATAAATGTTGATAAGATGTATGTACCTAAAAAAACCACTAAGCATTATAGAGCGTGTATTATTTTTCCAGATTTAAGCTTTCTGGCTAGGATGTAAGGAAAATCTCTGGACAAGTCCAAAGGAGAATTCCAGAAGCATGATACCTCCTTTTCAGTTCTTTCCAGCTGGGTCACAGGCCTGCTGTGATGACTCAGGCTATGTGAGGGCCTTGGAATGGACACACCGGCACACTTCTGAATCCCACACAAGACATTAGGCTGTATGGGGTGGGGGTGGAGGGAATTATGACTGGGGAACTCATATCCAATGACAGCCAGGATTTTTGACATGAATGCCAGCAAAAGAATTCTGGTGAAATTTTGGTGACCTTTAACAACTATGAATTCTGTACTTACTAATGTCCCAGGAATTAACTATGGTAAGGATCAGGGCTACAAAACTGAATACCTGTTAAGACCTCATAGGCCTGTGGAGTTACCTGTAGGCATTTCATTGAACATACTCTTTGCCAGGCACTCTTAGCACTTAACAGGTATTAACTCATTTAATTCTCACAGCCCTGTGATATATATGGTCTGCTATTCTCCCTTTTTTTTTTTATAGCTGATGAAATTCACATGCAGAGAGGTTAGGAAACTTGCCTAAGCCCACACAGCTAGTGAGCAATTAGGACTTAGGCTTTTTGAGTCCAAAGCCTGCATTCTTAACCTCTTCCCTGAATTCTCTCTTCAGCAGAAGGAAAAGAAAGGGTTGAAAACTGCAATGTGGGGTGTTAAGAAAAATTATAGACCTCCGTACAGAGTGGAATGTTAGTAGAGGAGAAAGTGACTAATTCCACTACGGGTGGTGGGGGGGATGGCATGCTGGGAGGAGTGCTATGTCAGCAAAACCTTTACAGCAGATGTCAAAGAGCTATCAGGGACAGCAGACCAAACAGCGTGGGCAAGGGGGGGGGGGGGGGGGGGGGGGGTTGTTGGCCTGGCATGCTTGCTGTTTGCTACTGTTGATACATATAAAGTAAACGGGAAGGGTGGCAGGAGAGAAGAGTGCACAGAAGCAGGAAGAGGTCCGATAGAAGAATTCGATTCTATGAATTGGTCATACCGAGGAGTCTGTGTTCAGGTGGAAAATATTGCAGTAGGTTTTAAAAGGGGGGCAGTGGGAGTGAAATAACCAAATCTGCCCCGTCGGATCTAGCTGCGGTGTGAAGGATGGACTGACGTGGAGGATGGGGGTGGCGGGAAGAGATGGCAGCACCTCGAAGTAGGCGCTGACTCCACCTAGGAGACTGTTAACAACAGCCCCAGTGAGAAGCTGATGCGCTGGTGATGGCAATGGGCAAGGAGGCACGAGCTGGGAGATTTTCTGAGGTCGGTAGGACTTGAGGGTTGGGGGGGGGAATTGGTTGGGGAAGCGGGTGAGGTTTCTTCATCAGGGGCAAGCTTGATCCTTTTGCCTGTTCTCCCTGCTGTGTGATCTGAGTCAGCTCTAGACTCTTGCCTGGCAACTGGGGCTTCTTAAAAAGGCACTGCATTTTCAGGTGTATGAAACTCGATGTGGTTAATACCTAATTCCTGGTATTATGACTTTCACCTTCTTTCCTGTAGTGTCAAAAGCATCCCTGAATAAAACAGCAATGGTTTATCTGCTGATGGTTATCGGTTTCGTGATATGTCCTACATAGTCCCACAGCAACTCTGCCTATTCGCTGGGGATGCCCACTGACAGATAATTACCACCTGGTGTCCCTGCACTGTACTAATGATCACTGATCTCATTTTACCGTAGCTCTGAAGTCACAGTCAAAGATGGGAAAATTACTCTACTCCTAAGATTGGTGGAGAAAACCAAGAACCAAAAGCCAAAAGGAAGTTACGTTCCATGCTTACAACTCTCTCTTCCCCCTTAGCTGGTTGGCACCTGCCTTTCTGCTTTATTCCAGCCACTAAGTGGGAAGCTCTTGGGTTCTCTGGAGCTTGTGATGTTCAGGAGCAAAACCCACTCAGCAGAGGGCGAGGCCACAGCTGGGAGGATGACTCATGTTGGACCCAGAAAGAAAACAAATGGTCTCAAAAATTTGGTGGTAATGGGGTAATAGTTATGGGGAGGATATGTGGAGAGGGGTCACTGCCTTTTCCAGGAAATTGGTTAGTGAAACAATTCTGGTGGGAAAAGACTAAAAAAAAAAAAAAAAAAATCCACTTACTGATACAAGAAATCAGATCATTAAATCTTTCCTTAGGAAAGAGGGGGTTTTCCAGCCCACGGAAATAGAGCTTCAGAACGCCAGCAACTGAGTTAATATCATGGTTACTCTGGTCATCAGCCAAAGGGTTTTCACCTACAAAAAAAAAAAAATTATTAGTTATATGCACAGTGCTTTTTTTTTCCTCTGAACAAAAATATGTTTCTATACTCACATGTTTCTTTATATACATGTATCTTTTAATTACATTTTATGAAAGATTATAAAGTACTAAAATTAAAATAATTGGTTTAGATATCCCAACCCATGATTAACCTAAAAATAGTTGGCCAAAATAAAACTTTTTAAAAATCTTATGCTACCAAATAATCCCTTACAAGTTATCCAAATCTTAAAATAAAATATTGTGGGGACTTAGTTAAAATCTAATCTTAGCTTGACATGAATTCAAATACTACATTCTGTGTTTTTTATCCTACTGGGAAGAAGATACGATATAGACACAATATCAGAACTATTCTAGGATGCACCTACTTGTGAATACCTACAATTAAATAAATGCTTCCTTAAGTGGTACAGTGGTGTTCATGGTGCATCTGAAAGCTGCATTCAGCAGTGGGAGATTTGGAAATCAGACAGAGGAATTTGAAAATGTGCCCTTAATAGTACCAAGGGGTTTGTATAAAAAATAAAAACTTAAAAAATATATCACAAATATGAAATTACATTATTCTTTACGGTAAGCAGTTTTAAAATGTACATAATTGACATGACTGTCCAAACCCCCCCTGAGAATTAAATTGAGATAAAATCCTTAAGAAACTCAACATAATATGCAGCCTTAAATCAAACTCCATTTTTTATTCACAGGTCTGTTCTAAAGTTCACAAAGATCGTACATTTTAACTTTTTTTTTGGCCTCTCCAGCAGCTTACTTTCAGGGACCTGGGATTCCTTTTTCTCCGCTTTCTCTGGCAAATCACTGAACACAAATTCATATATATATATACATATATACATATATATATATATATTGCCCACCGAGAAAAAGCCTCACCCAAAGAGATCACAAACCAGTAACAAATACTAGGGGAATTTCTAATGAAAAATAATAAAGCATTTTGCCTTTGGTGACTGGCACAGGAAACTGATGCTTTATACATTTCAACTTATGCTGAATATGGTTCCTGTAAGAGACTTGGACCACTTCGCTGCTGAGGGGAGGCTGCTCTGCTCTACACATCCTATCAGTCAGAGAACTTAGAACAGGAAAAGCCATCTGGCTCCAAGTTTACCTCTTCCCCCAAGCTTTCAAACTCTCAAGGGCTCCCTGCCAAGGGAAAGGGGACAGAGAATGAGAGAAGGTTGCCCTATCTCCATGCCATGATGCCCCTCACTCTGTATGTTTGGCTTGACTTCCAAGCAGATGTATCCAACAGTAGACATGATAGAAATCATTATAACTGAGGCACATTAATAACTAAGAGCCATTCCTACAGAGTTAAGCATTTTCACTGATTATACCTAATCCTTACCCTGATCCTGGAATTCTGCAAATGATGAAACCGAGGCCAAAATAGATGAGTAACTTGACAAATCAAATGATGAGTAACTGGAAGAGTGATTTGATTCTGGGTCTGCCTAACACTAAAGTGTATGGTTTTGCTAATTATAATGTGCGAAGTAACAGTTCAGTAGGATTTATTTGACAGCCAATGATGAACCAGAGTAAGGTACCAACTAAGGTCACAGGAAAGGAGTCTGGGGATGGTTAAAAGAGGAAGGAAAGCATTCCCGACATGCAGTTGGGATGAATCACCCCCAACACCTACCACGTAGGCTCAGGGCTATCCTGCCACTCTTCCAGAACCTTCTCATGGGTTCTCATGCCACCTTTGACACACATGGCTGAGAATGATCAATGTCAGTCCTAAACCAGAATACAAAGCTCATATGCCTTTCTATACTTGAATGCAAAGAGAAAGATTTTGAAGATCTACAGAATGAGTATACCACTTCACTCTAGAGCAGCTGATAGCTTTTTAACGTGGTTTGCTTATGGGTACAGACATGCAATTACCTCTCTCAAATGAATTTTTGATATCATTGACTTCCACCTGGGAACCAGACACTCTGAAAATCCCCTGATGCTGAAGACCTAAAGAGAACAGAAGATGAAGAGGATGAAAAACCCCATCACAACCACTAGGTCCCCCTTTCTCCAATAATCAAATGTTAATTGAAAAGACACATTTACTGAAATACTCCCAGTGATTATTTTTTTTAAGTAGGAATTTCAGGGGCACCTGGCTGGTTCAGTCGGTGGAGCATGTGACTCTTGATCTCAGGGTTGTGAGTTCAAGCCCCACGTTGAGTGTAGAGATTTCTTAAATGAATAAATAAATAAATAAATCTTAAAAACAAAAAACAAAAAACAAAATAAGAATTCCATAGTTTATGGTTTACCATAGAGATTGATGAACCGAATACAGCTTTCCACAATGAGAGGGATAATCTGTCCTGAGTCCTGGGTAAAGAGATGGAAACCAGTTAACCACAAAAGAGAGGCATAAATCACACATAATAAAGTTCACAGTTTAACCCTAATTAAAGAGTGCTTTTTACTCTTTTAGATGATCATTTCCAAATACTCCCCCCTCTAAAATATTCTACTAAGGCCAAAAATAAGATTATATTTAACCAAAGGTATATTTCAGTTCTGGAGCAAACCACATTAAATACATTTAACGCAATCCTGTTTCAATTTCCTCTGTTGTGCCTAGAGATGTCAAAGCTAATTCATCTGTTTTACTTATATTTAGACTCATGTATCAAAATGAATACATGAATCACTCATTTTTTTAAGGGTTATTTATACAAGTAATTAATCTAATGGGCCTAAAGAGAACTCTGTGTATTCGAACAATAGCACCTTAGAACTGACTGGCCATACCAGTCACTACACACAGCCTTCTAGACATCCCAGGACCCTGTGACATCCTGAGAGTACACCATCTGGATGACAACAGTTATAAAAAAGCTTACATGCTTCCAGATACATGATAGGAGGATTGCCTTCTACATGATTATAATGTGTTATATATTTATTTGGTTTGCATCAGAACTTACTCATCCTTATAGATTTTTCATTGTTATTTTTACATGTTTTAAGGATTATGAAAAAATGGCACAAATGCACATCCCATTAGATCTTGTTTTCTGAGGAAGGGACAGTTTTTTGGCCTCTTTCCCCACATCTTATAATAGAGTCAGTGCACTCTACTGAACAGATGTGAATTCTGGAAATGTTTTAAAACATGTATAGGATGACAGATGAGATGAAGGAGCTGCTAAGGTCACAGTTAAATATGTATCAATGCCATGCACTCCATGTAGTTAAAGAAGGTTACTGCCTATGGAGTTATTTTTCATGTACTTTTTAAAGACTCTGCTGTTTCAGGAATTAGATCTTTATAGGAAACTTGGAGGTTCAAAATGATTAGCAGACATCAGGTACTAATTCATAAGGAATTTTATTCTGAAACACAAGAAGAATTTCGTTGTCTTAATATATGAGAACAATTCAGAATCTACTAACCTTTCCAATTAAGTAACAGGGGAAGGATTGGGAATAATGCAGCTGAGCCATTTAAACTCTTTACTATTCCTAGAATGGCTAACACACTTCTTGAGGAATAGTTTTATTTTAGGTTTTAGACCATCTAATCAGTGTGTAAACCAGTTAATGCTTCAGTCACTTCTCGAGACTGTATTAAGTTTCTCTAATTAGTTAATTTGTTTTAGGGATATATACTTTATTAATTTCTTAGAGAAGGTCCTTTAAGAATAAAAACTCTTTAGTGTGGACTAGTTGGCTCAAGAATAGCGATGTAATTACATCAACACTTACTGAACATGTGAGGGGATTTTTCTTTAGGGGAAGTAACCCTTATATGACGGATTCACTTAAAACTGTAATCTAAAAGAGCAACAAATATTTAAATGTAAAGTGATAAAAGGAGAATATTAGTTTGCACCTCTGCCGAACTTAGTATTAAAACAAAAAGAAAGAATAAAATGTTATTAAAAGAAAAATGTTCGCACTAAGAAAGTTCTAAATAAAAATGTCTTAAGTTTTCACATTATTCCAAAATTTGCTCAGATAATCGCTAATCTTTTGCTTACCATCAGTATTTTATTCAGATACAATGAATTTTGTGGTCAAAAAGTAATAAGTGTGTGTGTTTTAATTTAATTTCATGGATGCCAGATGCTTTGGTAGAAAATAGTTTACAAGAAGTGAAATAATGGGCTGTGCTCCACGCACCATTCAAACAAACAAACGAAAAAGGGGGGGGGTCCTTTTGTGCCTCAGTTTCCCCATGGGAAAAAGGAAAAATGGTTTGCTCTTGCTTTCTCACAGTGATATTGTGGACCTCAAGGGATGGAGCACTTTCCAGAAGGGCAGAGATCTCTGTATCCACTGTTTTGCTTCTATGACCAAAGATTCTTTAATATGCCATCTGGGACATGGAAGAGCTCACCTAAGTGAATTTCCCATGACAACTGGTTTACGCCTTCTTTAATACCTAAATTTGGTTTCCATTAATTGTTCTTAATGAAAAATCTTTTACAAATATAATATGAGCTGTCCTATCACCTTAGGCAGTCATTCTTGTACTGTGTTATCAAATATAATGTAATCATACCTTTGTTTCTTTGAGCTTTTCTCTATTCTTTCTCTGCCAGACCATCAGCTGCATATCTCAGTCCTTTCATCTTATCTTTATCTTCCCTTCCCTCCAGCTAATTTGCCCCTGCTTATAAGCCTTGGGCTGGGAAGCTAGCTAATCAAATTTGACAATAATTTTATATTAAATTAGAGCCAACAAGGCTCTTTGGAGGCTTATGGCAGTGGGTTTGTGACTGCGATTTAGGTTGTCCAATGGCTTTTCACTTAATGCCAAGGTAGGGCTTGTTTTTAAGGCTGCCAGACGTTCTCAATCTCTCTCTGTATGTATGCATGTATGCATGTATGTGTGTATGTATGTGTCTGTCCGTGTGTACATGCCACACGCACGTACACACATTTTTTAACTATTAGAGCACATATTCAATAGAAGATCTGTCTTTAAAGAAACTAAGACATCTATAACATAGTATTAAGGGAGGTTACTAATGATGTGATTTCCTACATAAATTTAGTCTTCAGAAACACTGGAGTCTATGACATAAAATGTTAGCCATGAAAGAAAAAGCTCTTCTCTTTTTTGTATAATTTATCTGAGGGTCCATAATCCAGTATTAATGTGCATTTGGTATTTAACATTGACTCACCTTAACAAAAGCCCTTGACTCAAATTTGGTACAATTGTCAAATATGTAATGTAAAAACTAAGTGTTTATCCACTTTTACTAGAAGAGACAAGTCCTCTTAAGTCAGTGTTTGATTTCTATAACTCCTTTCTATAGTAAATAGGTAGGAAGCCATAAATAGTAAAGCCTATTTTTAAACCTAATTTCCAACTGCAAACATTTTTCTTTCAAAGACCTTAAAAATGTAATTAAAGCCAAGCATGATTATGATTTGAAAATGATACCAAGAGCAAAAGAGGCTGTGCCCTCGCCTCCCTGTAGCACTATACCTGATGTCTCGCGTGTGAGTTCCTTCGTCCTCGGCTAGAAGCATTATCAGAAATACAGGATGAAAAAGAAGACAGAGTAAACACAGCAGAGATACAAGATACAGACTGCAGGGTCTTACAATTTATCCAATATAATGAATTCCTCAAGTCACGGGAAATCGAAACTCTTGCTGTGCTTCAGAGCTACCCTAACAATATACTTTAAAAATATACTTTGTGCCATCTAATTTGCACGAGTAAAAACAAAATATTTTATCAGGTAGCTCTTTTCCTTTTTGCACAAATTATGGCTTTTTTTTTTTTTAAAGAAAGAAAGAGGGCTTTCTCTTTTGCCAGCATAATACCCACATTTATTTCCTCTTCTGAAGGCACTCAAACCAAATATTCTTTCCTCTCTGACTTCAGGAAATATTATATTGATTTTCTGGGAAAGCAAAGAGCCCCAGGACAGACTTGGACATAATGACCTGCCTCCTTTTATGAGAGGCCGAGACCATTATAGTAAGAAGCGTGGAGATCAGCCACCCAGATGGCTGGTGCCAGTACCTTGACGAATGTTTCCAAATCCCCATTAAACAACTTAGCATTATACTGTGAGCGGGGTCTGGACTTCCTGTGTTTCTGGGGCTTAGGGGGAACATTTGGAGGCCTAAGGGAAGGGAATATAATTACTGAGCATGGCAGAAATCAAACAATAAATGAAATACCCATAGGTCACATCAAAATCACAAAACAGGATTTCTCGCGTGCCCTCTCCACCCCCACCCATGGGGGGAAAAGAGTCCTTCCCTTTTCCCATTTATTTACTTTTACTTATGTGATCAAAAGCGACAGAAACTCTTCATTCAGACTACCCTTCTCTTGTACACTGTATATGACATTTGTTTGCTAGTTTGTTTAAAAATGGAACTGTGAGCTATCTGGCCAAGTGTTACAAACCCGACTGGCTTATGAGTCACACGGAAGACACAGTGAGTCATAAAAATCAGGGCTCTTGATAAATCCCAATATGAGAAATTAAATATAATATTTTTAGTTACAACATAATTCGTCAATACAAGTAACGTCACATCTGTTCAGTATCCCTCAGATATTAATGAGGTTTTATTTTATGCAAAAAAGTATTAATGGGGTCACAAGTGAAAAATGAGTTTGGTTTCAATGCTTTCTCGGGGAGGGGGTAGATACAGGCTCATGTGAATGACTATTTCTTTGTAACAAACTATCTCATCACTTAAATATTTGTAGAGCATTAGGATGCACCCTTTATTCTGCTCTGGACTCTCCATCTCCAGTCTGTTTGCTTTGGTGGCTGAGCCAGTCTCTCTAACATACACACGTCCGGTGCACCACGTACTCCATTCAGACCCTGCATCATCTTGCTCTGTCATGGAGAGAGGGGGCCTCTTCTGCCCTCTTCCTCTAGAGCAGAGGGTCAGAAGTACCTGACTCAGCTTCTCCAACTGTGCTGAATGGTACACAGGGTATACAGGGAAGAAGAGTCCCAGGACTGTTCTCTAGACATTCGAATTTTAACTCCTTCTTCATTGGAAGGCTTATATGAGGGCATACATCACACTTGGAAATTAGGTAAAGCCCTTCATTATGCTGCAAACTGTCTAGGAAGAATTACCTGTTTAGTTCACTGGTGTTCAGAAAGGCCAGGTTAGAAACAAAATCCCAAGAATATGAGGAAGCCTGACTAGATTCCTAAGATATTACCACATTCTTTAGCTATCAAGAGAGGTAGGGGAGCAAAGGTGACAGCCTTCCATAGCCAAATTCTAAGACTCAACCAGCAGGTGGGCTCAAAGGATTAACAGGGTATATAGTGAACAGTACCTGAAGTCCCATGTGTTTGAGAGGTTAAGAGGAGTTTTTGCAAGAGTCTAGAAGTGAATATGGAAACTTCTACCAGGCAGTATATCATGTCCTGCCACTGGTGAAATTCCTCAAATCTCTTTTATATACTGAATTCTAGCCTATTCACAGGGGAAAGGATCTGGTAGGCATAAAAACCAAAACTACCCACCAAGGAGTTTAACTTTACGTGATTGATTTCATCCACTCTTTTCATTATAAGTATTTTTAAAAGATTTTTAAAAATAATGTATTTTATGGGGTGGTGGGGAGGGGCAGAGGGAGAGGGAAAGAGAGCCTCAAGCAGACTCTACACTCAGCACAGAACCCCACACTGGGCTGGATCTCACCACCGAGATCATGACCTGAGCCGGAACCAAGCATCAACGCCCAACCGAATGCACCACGCAGGTGCCCCTCATTATTTTCCAAGTGTTTTAAAATGTAGACTTTATTTTTATTCAGGGATGGTGAGGCCACCAGATCAGAAGCAAAGGCCATTGAAAAGACAGTTTGTTACCCACACTGCCCAAGAGGAGGGGGCAGGCTACTCCACGGGGGAGGGGTACATGGGGAAGCACCAGAGTAGATGGGGAGGCAGAGGGCGCGGGGCAATGCTGTGGTTTCCACAGGAAGGAATGTGCGAGGGAGGGTAAGCAGGTTTAGGACTGGCTAGGTTGAGTAAGTTTGGCGGGCTCTGGGGAATAGGGACTATTCTCAGTTGTCTGGTACACCACACCATAAAGTGTGGTGATCAGGGAAGGGGGAGAGTGACCTTGAACATGAAAGCCCGATAAAGGATGCAGTTGGCGGTATGGGTCTGGATTGGTTGGTCTGCACACAAAAGGCATACTTGTGAGCATGACCTATTTCCATGAATTGGCTAACCTTGGGGGTAGCAGTCCCTCCAAGGTCAGCAAGGCCCCAAGACATCAAAGCATCCAATAAAGAAACCAGAAAACATGGTTATTACAAGGTCCAGCAGTGCTGCACACTTGGTGACATCTGGAGCCGTTGACGAAGCTAACGGGATAAGGACACAGGCTCATTTCGTTCTGTCACCGACTCAGACAAGCAAATCTTGCGGCTGGAGCCAAAGTCCGTTAGTAGAGCTAGATCATTGTCCCTCCATGACTGAGAGAAGCAGTGCAGCTCCTGGCTGGGGCATGTGAAGACCTGTCTTTTGAGCTGTCTACCAGAGGCCTGCAAGTTGCCTCTCCTGGCGATTCTAAAGTATGAGGCCAGTGTGACGACACTACCATTGGGAGAGACACCTGACAGGAAAACAAAGTGCCCGAGCGCTTGTCAAAGTCCCTTCAGCGGCAGAGGCGGCTTCTCAGGCCCCTGACAGCACCGGCTTTACTGTGCACTCATCCGGTGAACAGAATCAGGGCCGCGCCAGCCAACACTGGAATGGTATGGCTCGCTCTGGTTTGCCGGCCCCCAACGACTTGCAGGTAATCCGGCTCCTGCGTAGGACGCCCATGTGGATGACAGGAAGTACAGGTCAGGTCGATTTGCGTACCTAGTCTGTTAGGCAATGACAGTTCTCATTGCAAATTCATGTATTTGCCTTCCTTTCTTTTAAAAAGAGATCTTTTTTCGAAGTGCTTTATGTTAATTATAATATAGAGACAAAAGTAAAACAGTTGGTAGCACAAAGAGATCATATATATGAAAAAAGCTCCATAAATTGCCTATTACTATGCAGAAGTAATACTCCTCTTTGTCACTGACACGGGGAAGGAAAAAAACCTCGGTATTTCCGTGAGGTGCGGACAAGTCACTAGCTGTGGCCTTCTAGTTGGTTCACCAAGAAGAGGGCTTCCTTCTTAATAAATTGCCCAGCAGGAACATTATACAGCCTTGAAAATCAACTTGCCAATTACTGCAACACACACACACCAGTGTTCTAAATGCCTCTCACCTCAAAGAGAACTCAGCTTCAAGAGTGCAATGTCTAGCTATGTCAATTAGAATAATTTCTGGCTGTTACACAAATGCTGGCACAGAAAAATAAAAGTTGCAAACTTTCCCCAACCCAAATCAGAATCTGCTTCCAAAAAGGCTTTTCTTTCTCAGCGATAGTTTCCCTTTATGAATTAAGAAAAAAAAAAAAGAAAAAAGTGCAATATGGCTGTAATATTAAAAGTTAAATCTTTAAAGTGAACCCACAAGGGGTAAGAAGCTAAAATCCTGAGTATTTGGTATAGTTCTAAGTTTTATATGACATAAGGAAAAGTAGGAGCAGAAAGTAACTGATCATGCTTTCTCTTTGCTAATACAGTAGATATGCACATAACGTTGCTTGTTAATTAAATGATCAAATCAGACTATTTCTAGAAACTGAAAGTGTTTTGGATTAGATAAACCAAGCCCATTCGATTTAAATCTTTCTTAAGTAATCTACTCGTTAAAGAGCTTCACAATTACACTGGGAAACCCTCAGATCTGCCAGAGCAAATCTGGTTTTGTGAGAACCCCAAACATTTCGTGTTACTATGGTTTGTCGAGAGTCAAAATGATCTTCCATGTTCATTAACAAAATTCGTTCATTCTTGCAGCACTGAATGGTTGCTTGTTGTTAAGGGGGAAAAAAAAAGTGAGACACAGAGTTATGATAAAATATTTTCCTACCTTGTAGTCATATATTCAGCTCTATGACCTGCAGAAAAAAAAATTAAAATAAGTAAATGGAATGGAATCGGTGGAATGCACTTGGTAATCTTTTGTATCACCTGTCCCTTACTTTAAGATGCTGAGTTTATAATAACTTACACATTTTATGGTGGAAAGCATGAGGATAGCATATCATGATAGACAAATAATTCGAAGTAAACATTTTGTAAAACTTATACTTAAAATTTAATAAATCCTATAGATCGGAGGAGAAACATGTTTCACTTGGCAATCTGAGGCAGGAATATTTGTTATTCAGAAAACATGAAACAGCTGCTTGATCTTAACTGTAAGGTTAACAAAGAAATACAGATAAAACACATCGAAGATTTGGATGTTAGTTATTTCCTTTGTCTTGATAGATACTTGGGTTAGAAGGTGGTCAGATAGGGTGGGAAAACTCAATTTCCTTTATATTAAGTTGGTGTTCTTTCTGTAATATGCAGTCAGGTGAGAAGTTGCATTTTATAATCAGAAATGACACTGGCAGGTATTAAGACAAGGATGTTAAATTATGCTACATTCTACAACCTGTAAGCTGATAGCCTTTCAGAGTTCCCTGTCATTTAAAACATGAGTTTCTTATATCTTCGGGCTTCTTGACTGGTTTTAAACATTGGCTCTGTATTTTCGTAGTGCTCCTACAATCTGTGCTAATTCCAAGTGTGAATGTGTCTGTGGTTGCTGTCTGCTCTTTCTCACATTTCGGGTGGAGCTGTGGGAGCGGTGTGGAAGAGAGAACCATTCCACCGGTTTGTCTGCAAAATGACGATGTGCTCCTGAAAAAGCCTGAAGTTACAGCTAGCAGAGAAGGCTCACGCTGCAGCACCAACAGGTACGTCCAGCCCATCCTATCAGTGATTCTGATTTGTGGGATGAGGCCAGTATAACATCTGTAGACAGAGCTGGCTTGTTGGAAATGGTGAATGAACGCTCCAAGGCAACAGAGTCTTTTACTCTATTACCTGCTTTTGAAGAATAAGAAACAAAGGATTTGATTAATGTTCTATTTGTTAAGGGGGGGGGGTAATATCAGTTAATATGAGAGAAAATACCTTCCTCAACCCAGACTCAGGCCACTGTAGGTCTACTAGAATCAGTGCTGGGCCCTGACTCAGACTGGGGCTGGGAGGAAAGGGGAAAAATCTGGTTTCCCCCACTACCCAGTTCTGTATATCCTTTAACTCTAACTCCCTTTTTTCTTCTGGCCTTTTGCTATTTTGTGGGACAAGAAAAAGGAGAAGGTGGACAGAGAACTCCAGAATAATTTCTAGCTATTTTAAGTGGGAGAGATGGTCTCCTAGAAAGTGGTGTCTTCCAGGATATCCTTCAGCAGGAAGCTGGCTGTACATGGTTAAAGCACAGAGACAAGTCAGGGCTGGAGATTAAGATTTGACAGTCACCACCATTTAGGTTGTTCTGGGGCCACAGGACCTAGCTGAGAGCACGCAGGGTGAGTCAGGAGAATGAGCAAAAGGTTCTCTGAGGACAGAGAAACTAGCAGGCTTGTGCTGTACTGTATTCTGTCATGCTGCATACTTTATTCTTACAGAAGTATGACACAAAATATACTACTAACAACAATAAAAATAGCAATGATGTCCAACACTTGGACACTGTTCTAAGCACCTTCTATACATTAACTCACAATTTTCACAAAACCTTATAAAGCAGGTACTGTTATTTTTATTTTATTTTATGGAAGAGACCGAGCATATAGGAGGCAAGTTACTGTGACTTGCTCAAGGTCACACTGTTAGTATGTGATGCATCTGGCCCTAGGGTCCAGGTTTTTTTTTTTCCCATAAATATACAAATCTTTTTTATTTTTTAAATTTAAATTCAAGTTAGTTAATATATGGTGTAATACTGGTTTCAGGAGAATTTAGTGATTCATCACTTACAATTAACACCCAGTGCTCACCCCAACAAGTGCCCTCCTTAATGCCCATCACCCATTTAGCCCATCCCCCACCCACCTCCCCTCCAGCAACCCTCAGTTTGTTCTCTATAGTTAAGAGTCTCCTATGGTTTCCCTTCCTCTTTTTTTATCTTATTTTATTTTTCCTTCCCTTCCCCTATGTTCATCTGTTTTGTTTCTTAAATTCCACATATGAGTGATATCAGATGATATTTGTCTCTTTGACTGACTTATTTTGCTTAGCATAATACCCTCTCGTTCCATCCACATTGTTGCAAATGGCAGGTTTTCATTCTTATTGATGGCTGAGTAATATGCCACTGCATATATATACCACATCTTTATCCATTCATCGGTTAATGGACATTTGGGCTCTTTCCCAATAAATAACTGGGCTCTTTCCCAATAAAATAATTTGGCTATTGTTGATAATGCTGCTATAAACACTGGGGTACATGTGCCCCTTCAAATCAACATTTTTGTATCCTTTGGATAAATATCTAATAGTGCAATTTCTGGGTCTTTGGGTAGCTCTATTTTTAACTTTTTGAGGAACCTCCCTACTGTTTTCCAGAGTGGATGCACCAGTTTGCATTCCCACTAATAGTGCAAAAGGGTTCCCCTCTCTCTGCATCCTTACCAACATCTGCTGTTTACTGTTGATGTCATCCTTTCTGACAAGTGGTAGGTTTTGATTTGTATTTCCCCGATGCACAGTGATACTGAACATTTTTTCATGTGTCTGTTAGCCACTTGTATGTCTTCTTTGGAGAAATGTCTGTTCATGTCTTCTGTCCATTTCTTAACTGATTATTTATTTTTTGGATGTTGATTTTGATGATTTTTTTTTAAAGATTTTATTTGTTTATTTGACAGAGAGAGACAGCGAGAGAGGGAACACAAGCAGGGGGAGTGGGAGAGGGAGAAGCAGGCTTCCCACTGAGCAGGGAGCCCAAAGTGGGGCTCAATCCCAGGACCCTGGGACCATGACCTGAGCCGAAGGCAGACACTTAATGACTGAGCCACCCAGGTGCCCCAATTTTGATGAGTTCTTTACAGATTCTGGATATTAGTCCTTTATCTGATATGTCATTTGCAAATATCTTCTCCCATTCCATAGGCTGCATTTTCGTTTTGTTGATTGTTTCCTTTGCGTACAGAAGCTTTTTATCCTGATGAAGTCCCAACAGTTCATTTTTGCCTTTGTTTCCCTTGCCTCTGGAGATGTGTCTAGCAAGAAGTTGCTGAGGTCAGGGTCAAAGAGGTTGCTGCCTGTGTTGTTCTTTAGGATTTTGACGGTCTTCTGTTTCACATTTAGTTCTTTCATTCACTTTGAATTTATTTTTGTGTATGGTGTAAGAAGGTGGTCCAGTTTCATTCTTCTGCATGTCACTGTCCAGTTTCCCCAACACCATTTGTTGAAGAGACTGTCTTTTTTCGATTGGATATCCTTTCCTGCTTTGTTGAAGATTAGTTGACTATATATTTATGGATCCATTTCTGGGTTCTCTATTCTGTTCCACTGACCTATGTGTCTGTTTTTGTGCCAGTACCATATTGTCTTGATGATTTCAGCTTGTAATACAGCTTGAAGTCTGGGATTGTGATGCCTTCCTCTTTGCTTTTCTTTTTCAACATTATTTTGGCTATTTGGGGTCTTGTGTGGTTCCATACAAATTTTAGGATTGTTTGTTCTAGTTCTGTGAAAAATGTTGGTGCTATTTTGATCAAGTTTGTTTTAATTCTAGACCTGAGCTCCCAAGTAATATATCATAAAAATATAAGTCTTATTCCCCAGCAAATACTTTGAAAGATCCTAAAAAGAAGGGTAGGGATTATGGCTTATGCTTCTGTCTCCCCCATATGGATAAAATCAAATACAAAATGCTAAAGATGTACTTGATTATATAACACACATTAAGTTAAAATTATATAACACACATTAAGTTAAAATTTTAAAAGTCCTGGGGCGCCTGGCTGGCTTGGTCAGTAGAGGGTGCCACTCTTGATCTCGGGGTTGTAAGTGTGAGCCCCATGCTGGGTGTAGAGATTACTTAAAAATAAAATCTTTAAAAAATAAAATAAAATTTAAAGTATCTACAAAATTAAACCGGATAATTGAGGTTAATCACTTTCAAGGGATTCAATGATAAAGACACTAATAACTCCTTAGAAATGAAATGTTTTCTATAACTTTGAAGTTTTGCTACTTTTGTTAAAATATCCCAAGCAAAGATTCTCTAGATTTAGAAAAAGATCACATATTAAATGGCTTAAAATCATTTTGCTCCATCCATCCATGGTTAATAGTATGAGATAAAAAATTAAAAACCTATAAAAGATACATTTTGATTAATGAGCCAAGAGCAAGCTTCTCAAGAACTATCATTCATAGTATAACTGCCACCACCACATCCATTGTTTTGTTCAGCTAATAGTACTGAGTGTGCCTCAACTGATGAATGAGGTTTTATTTTTTAATCAGTATCATCATTAATAGATCAATAACACACAAGCTTAGAAGAATCTGCTTCCCCGAGAAATGTGAAAGCTTCCAGCGGTTTGAGGATTAGATTTCAATCACTTTCTTTGGAAGGCTATTTAATTATTAAAAACAACAGACAATTTCTTCCCTCACCCCCCTCCCCATCCCACAATATAAGCCATTTGGAGGCAAAAAATGACTCATGATCCAGGATTATCTTATTCTTGCTACAAACACCCACTTTGACTACTCCGATCATTTCACTTGAGAATTAAGAAGTGAATTATTTTTCACACTCAAATGTATTTTACCACCACAGACTAAAAGGGAAAACCAAAATACAGTGTGGTGGCAATCTGAGATTTAAAAAAAAAAAACAAAAACCCAACTAGATGAAATATTTAAAATGTGCACAGCTCAAACTGGACAGAGGCACCTGGAATTGGGTCCCTAATGAATGACTGATAAGGACTCCTGGCATTACTTTTCAGTCCTTTTTCTTCCTTAAGAATACATTGCTTTTCTAAAAAACATAATTATTCACAATCAGCTTCTCTTTTGGAAAGTATGTTTGTGCTCCTACTCAGAGACAGACAATGGATTCAATGACGATAAGCCATTTAATTTCTTTGTCAGAAACCTTATGCCCAGGACTAGAAACAATCTAACATGGAACTCTGCTTCCAGTGTCAGATTATCTGTGTTTAGTGAAAACTGCACTGATATTTACAACCCCCCCCTTAACTCCAAATGTTGCACATAAAGAAGCCAGTGTGAACATGAAGGCTCCTTATTAAAAGAAAAAGAAACAATTTCAGTGCCTCAGTTTTACTGATGTAGATCTCATTTACTGTGTTGATGTAACTTCTCCAAATGAAAAACAAATGACATCACTTTATAATGGTGTTGCTGAAGGATGATGAAGGTGATGACTTTGGTCTTAACAACTCATTATGTGTTTCTTTTTATTTCAACAGTTTTCAGAGATGTGGAATTCTGAATTTTGACAGTGCGCCTTTAAGAGCCCAATCTTAGTTGCTTCACAATGTTGTAAATCAAAGGACTTACTGGGCCTCTGGTAGGCTGCCAAAAGCAAGCGGTAAGACAGGCCAAACACATGTCTGTAGTTACAGTTTCAGCTGTGTACGATCAACTGCTAAATCCCTGGGTTAGGCCCTATTTGTTTTACTACGAAGGCAGTTTTTGCAGCAGTGAGTCTAGTATAATTCAGAGATGTGATCTCTCTATAAAAGTCATGACTGTCCCCAAACACACCATTGAATCCTGTGCTACTAACCTTATTTCACCAAGCCCAGACTTGGATTCCTTCAGAAGGACTCCCCATTGGATTATCTCATTGTGGGACAGGCACCATGAACTTTCCTGTCTCTTTTGGTTTAAGCCTATTAACTCGAACAGGGCTTGCATGGAAAGCCAGCAGGCTCACAAGGGTCGAGCTAGAAGGTGGGGGCAGGCTCAGCCTTTCTCGGGGCAACGCTGCCAGCATGAAGCCCAGGCAGTGCCCAGTGTGTGGTGTGCTGCCAAGCCTGCACGTGGGGCAGGGCCGGGGGGCCGGAAGGTTCGCAGCGTGTGGGCAGAGCCTAGCGTGTCTGAGAACCATCTAGTTTCTGAATAAATCCAATCTGGTGAAGGCCTGGTACCCCTGAACCCAGCTTGTGTCACTATGATACTGAAACCCAGTGAGAGAAATTCCAAGATAAAGAAACCCTGGCTCAGAGTTCCCAAGGTACAATACAGCTTTACACAGTACAGCAGCTGACGACGGGATCTGGCATGTGGGTTCAGTAAGTGGGCTAAAATAGAGCCCTGTCCAATAATGCCATATAAAATCATATGAACCGCTGGGGTTTTCTCTCTGGGAGACGTCAGGGAATCTATGTAGAATGAGTATCATAAAAGTTTCAGAATGGGACCCCAAGCGAATTAACACATGTGTCTGCACGCATGCCAAGAATGAATTCACCCACTACTTAATTGCCTCCAACTCACGATTTCTAACGTGGTATCCAGTCCTGTAGGGAAGGGCTTTGTGCCAGTAAGCATTTGTCAAAACACTTAATGATAATTTATGCTTTGGGACCAGCACCTGACCTTGGGGGCATTGCTGAAATATCAGGCATTTTGTGGTAGGTGGAAAAAATGGATCTTACATGATACTATGAAGGAGAAAAGAAAAAAAACTGGGACATGATTGCTGAGGTAAGACAACTATTCAAAGGAAAAAAAAAGGCTTTTTTAAAAAAAGTTCCAACCTCCATTATAGAAGAGTTGAAAACCTTGTGCAGGGCTACCCTTCACTTAGATTTCCCAACTGTTAACATTTTGCCATATGGGCCTTATTTCCTTTTCTCTCCCTCTCTATCTTTTCTCTTGGATCGACTGAAAGTAACTTGCAGATATTATGATACTTAGGAAACATTTTTTTTTAACTTCAATTATGATTTTCATTTTCTTAATATTGCCACTTTAAAAAAAAGATTTTTATTTATTTATTTGACACAGAGAGAGAGAGAGAGCATGAGCAGGGGGAGCGACAGGCAGAGTGAGAGGGAGAAGCAGGCTCCCTGCTGAGGGGAGGGATCTGACCGGAGCTAAAGGCAGACGCTTAACCGACTGAGCCACCCAGGCGCCCCTTAGCAAACATTTCTTAAGAATGAGAATCTTCTCCTTCATAATCATACCACCGTCATATCTCAGAAAATGAATTCAATAATGTCATTTAATATGCAGTCTGTCTATATTTAAATTTCCCCAGTTGTCCTTAAAATGCCTTTTGTAACTCGCTTTTTGGATTCAAAATCTAATGAAAGTTCACATATTGTCTTTGGTTATTTTATTTAAGACACTTCCTAGTAGTTTAAATGTTAATTCTTTTTCTAAATGAAATCAGCCTTTTATCTTAGAATCTGGCATCCTATCTGTAATACATGGAGCCTTAGGTCATGATGACCTTTCTCCAAGTGCTCATTCCCTGAGGATACTGTGTCCTTTGGAGGAAACCAGGAGATAAGGTGATGAAAAAAACCGCCTTGTCTGTAGGAAGGTTCTAGAATGGTAGGGGACAAGAGTTTAGGTCAAAGGGCAGCAATCTCTTTTTGGCCTGAGTTACACACCTCTCTCCCCTCATTTCCCACTCCCATCTGTATTCTCTTTCACTTTTTATAACTTCTGGCAAGATCTAGTGTGAATAAAAGATAAAGTTACAGACTATGAGGCACTTAAAAAAGGGACTTTGCTTGTATTTATTTTTTTCCTTTTAAATTTCAAGAAGATTAAAAGAGAAAGGGTAACATTTACACAGTCCCTTTTAAACTATAATCCTTTTTTCCCCATTGTTTTTCTCATCTGTAAAAATGGGGAAAGTTATAGCCCAGCTCAATATATAGTTTAGAACAATGGCTAGCACAGAAAAAGCCCTATAGAAGTGATAGCTCTTCTTGTGTTATTATTATTAGCTACAGCAGTATATTTCATTAGATTTTTTTTCTCAAGTAAAATCAATGTCTGTGGAAAGAAAAAAAAGAAAAGTCGCCCAAACTGGTTTAACTGGTTCCTAGAGTTCACGAAGGCATTAGATGTGACAACAAATACTGGCCCACTAAACCAAAGGGGGTGGAGCTGGAAGGCTGGACAGGTCCCAGAGGGTAAGGAAGCAGTGGCTGGGTGGTCAGCAGGTGGGCGCAGGTGCAGCTCCGCCCAGTCTTCTCCCCATTAGGGGCACCAGGTGTTAGGAGCACCAGGCTGGGCAGAGCGTTGCTCAGGAGCTCTGGGCTGGCTTTTCAGCCCTCCCCAGATTGCACTATTCCTCCTCAAGGTTAGCACCAAGTTAGAGTTCCAGGGAGAACCTGATTATTACACGGTTACAGCAAAAGCCCAATCTAAACAGTGTTCTCTGCTTCTTAAAACAAATCCACAACTCACACTCTTCATGGAATATCTATGTGACACAATACAAAAACCATGTCATCCTCCCCGTCTGCTTCAAATAACTGACCTTCTCCAAGGGTCCTCTGCAACAAGTCATGTTTGGCTTGAAGTTTTGTGATGAGATTACTACCTTCCAAATATTCTCTGAGTTTCTGCAAAAGAAAAGATTCATTTTTAACTTAAAAAAATATATTTCATGTCAAGGAACTTCCTGCAGGGTATCTAAAATCCAGCCACTTTTATCTGCTAGATTCTAGAACCTTGCTACTCCGAGTACAGTCTGATGCAGACCAGCATTATCTGCCATCATCTGGGAGCCTATCAGGGATGCAGACTCCCAGGTACCTCCTTCCCAAGACCTACTGGAATCAGAACCTGCATGTTAACAAGCTCTCCTGGTGAAATGTATGTACATTAAAGTTTAAAAGTGGTCTTAGAGCAGCCCTCTTTAAATCTGAGGAACTTTTACAAAAGTACTAACTCCTAAATCCTATCTCAGACCCAAGAGAATTGGGAACTCCGAGGGCAGACAGTAGTCTGTAGTTTAATAAAGAACCCAGGTGATTCCAATCCAACTCTAGAAGCTGTGTTTGGGGACCCCAGATCTGAGCCCCAAGAGCGTCTGGGAAGTGACAGACGTACCATGAAGTAGAACTGCTCCGTCTCCTGCTGGTTTGCTCTTCTCTTGGCAATGCTGGGCTTACTCAGGTAGGTCTCGGAGACCGTGGACTTCACAGACTCTGTGGAACGGCTGTGCTGGAAGCATTCAGAGACATCGTAGTCCTCGATGGTGACCATATCTTGTATGGTCTGCAACGTGGCTTCGGTTGTTTTCTTAACCTGGGGACAGGAACACATTTCTCCTGTTACCACATGATTTTGTGGATCCCACACTCAGAATCTACTCTGTCAGGCAGAGGTGAAGACATATGCCTTGCCCCAAGAAGAGGAGAGAGAGACAGGTAAACATCACCCACTACCACCAATAAGAAGAGAGGCTCTCTTTAATATCATTCTCAAGAGGATATTTCTGTGTATTTGGATCCTTATAAATCTCATGTATATCACTGGGTACTCTTCTCAGTTTATTTATTTAAAAGATTTTATTTATTTATTTGACAGAGAGAGAGAGAACACAAGCAGGGGGAGAGGAGAGAGAGAAGCAGGCTCCCTACTGAGCAATGAGCCTGATGTGGGGTTTGATCCCAGGACCCTGGGATCATGAGCTGAGCTGAAGGCAGACGCTTAACCAACTGAGCCACCCAGGCACCACTCAATTATACTTTTTAAAGTAACTTTTTAAAATTGGAAGTTAAACTACACACAAAAAATACACATACCATAAGTATATAGCTTGATGAATGATCAGAGTGAACACACTTACGTGACCACCACTCAGATCAAGAAATATGGTACGTTACAAATCCTTGTACTTCTCCTAATTACCACACACTCCTTTCTCTTTCCCAAAGGCAGCCATTATCCTGATGTCTAACATCATGTGTTAGTTTTAGCCTTTTTGTGCTTCATATACATGGAATCCTGCAGCATGTATGATTTTTGTCTTGTTTCTGTTGTTCAACTTCATGTAGTAAGATTTATTCATTTCTTGGGAGTACAGTAGTTCATTGCTGAATATTCATTGTAGGAATACATCGTAATCCATCCCTTTTACTGTTGATACTCACTTATTTCTAGTTTTGGGCCACTGAAAATACTGCCATGAATACATGTCTAGCATACATGAGCAGAATTGCTGCTTATAGGGTTTGCCAGACTGTTTTCCAAAATTATTGTTCTGATTTGTATTCCCACTAGCAAAGTAAGAGAGTTCCTGCTACTCTACATCAAGAGTTTGTATTATCAGTTTTTAAAATTTAAACCATTGTGCTGGGGTGTGTGTACTGGTATCTTACTGTGGTTTTAATATGCATTCCTTTGATGCCTGAGATTGAGCTCATTATAATACATTTAAGATAATTTGGGTTTCCTCTCTTGGAAATACTTTGGTTAAATCTCTTGCTCAATTTTCCACTGGGTTATGAGTTTTTTTCTTATTTGTAGACATGGATATGAGTCTTTCGTTAGTTATATGTGTTGCAAATATCTTTTCCCACTCTGCTCTGGCTTTTCACTCTAGTATCTAGATGAACTGTCTCTAATTTTAATGTAATTGATTTACCAGTCCCTTCCTTTATGATTAGTACTTTTTGGGTCCTATTTAAGAAATATTTTCCTATCTCAGAGCCATAAAGATACTCTTCTATGTTATCTTCTAGGAGCTTTTTATCTTCTACATTTATCTTGCACAATTAGGTCATATTCTACCTTTGCTCAAAGTCTAGTGTAAATCGGTAGCTTTATCCTTTTTCCAATGTACAGAATTTAGAGCACCTTAACTTCATTTACTTATTTATATGCTATTTTTTATAATGTATTATAATAGAATATGTATGTAAATATTAACATATATTTAAATACATCAGTTGTTATATATAGTCAGTATTCATTTTGCTTTATCCATATATTAGTTACATTATTTGACCTCCTTTCCTTATATTTTTAAGAGTAACTCCCTGCCTTTAGAAATTCCTTTTAGCATGAGTCTGCTGGTGGTGAACTCTTTTTTTGTTGACTAGAAAATGTCTTTTATTTCACTTTCATTTATGAAAGTATTTTTCCCTGGTTGGCAGTTTATTTTCTTTCTTTCTTTTTTTTTGTTTAAAGATTTTAGTTATGGGCGCCTGGGTGGCTCAGTTGGTTAAGCGACTGCCTTTGGCTCAGGTCATGATCCTGGAGTCCCGGGATCGAGTCCCACGTTGGGCTCCCTGCTCAGTGGGAGTCTGCTTCTCCCTCTGACCCTCTTCCCTCTCGTGCTCTCTATCTCTCATTCTCTCTCTCTCAAATAAATAACTAAAATCTTTAAAAAAAAATAAAGATTTTAGTTATTTATTTGACAGAGAGAGAGAGAGAGGCAGTCTCCCTGCTGAGCAGGGAGCCCGATGAGGGGCTCGAACCCAGGACGCTGGGATGATGACCTGAGCTTAAGGCAGATGCTTAACGACTGAGCCACCCAGGAGCCCCTATTTTCTTTCAATACATTGAAGATAATCACTATATTTTCTTGCTTCTATGTTCCTGTTGAATGAGAAGTTTGCTGTGAGTCTATTGCCACTTTGCTTGCTTCTCCAGCTGCTTTTAAAGTTTTCTACATTAAAAAAAATTTTTTTTATTTATTTGAGAGAGAGCACAAGCGGGGGGAGGGGCCTAGGGAGAAGGAGAAGCAGATTCCCTGCTGAGTAGCCCGACTCGGGCTGATCCCAGGACCCTGGGATCATGACCTGAGTCAAAGGCAGATGCTCAACCAACTGAGCCACCTAGGCTCAGTTTTATTTTATTTATTTTTATTGTTTTACCATGATGTGTTTATATAAGGATTTAAAAAAATATATTCTACCTGGATTTTTTTGGACTTCTTGAATTGTGTGATATTTTTCATAAACTCTAATAAATTTTCAGCTTTTATCTCTGTAAATATTATCTCCTTTTCTATTGTCTTCCTTTCTGGGAGTTTAATTAGTATGCTAAACATCACTGTGTTCTCTATATCTGTTACCCTTCTCTTTGTATTTTTTTTTAAAGATTTTTATTTATTTATTTGAAAGAGAGTGAGCAAGTGCATGCATGAGTGCGGGGGAGGAGCAGAGGGAGAGGGACAAGCAGACTCCCCGCTGAGCAGGGAGCCCAACATGGGGCTCATTCCCAGGACTCTGAGATGATGACCTGAGCCAAAGTCAGATGCTTAACTGACTGTGCTACCCATGTGTTCCTTTCTTTGTATTTTCTTTCCTTTTGTTTTTCCATGCTGCATTTTGATTATTTTCTTCTGATTTGTCCTCCACTTTGATAATTCACTCGTCAGCTGTGTTGAATCTGATGTTAAAACCATCCAGATTTGTTAGCTTGGGGCACTGTAGTTCTCACTTTTAGAATCTCTATGAGGTACATTTTAAAATCTGTTATTTCACTGTTTGTAGGTTATGGTTCCCTACTGAAATCTAAGCTTGGCTTTTATCTCTTCGACCACAGTGAGTAGCTCTTTTACAGTTCATTTCTGATAATGTCAATATTTGGAGTTCCTGTGGGCATCTCTCTGTGATCTGACGTCTGTTTGCTGGATGTTTTGGTAGTTATCTGAAGTCTAGGGTGAGACTATCATCTTCTAGAGAGAATGTCTACTTATTTTTCAAGCTAATCAGGGAACTAATAGTTCTGAATCACTGGGTTTTATTTTTGTTCAAAATATTTGATGCTCTTCCTTTTGGCTACATATGGTTCTCTCTGCCATGGACTTCAGGCTTGGCCGGACACCTTGTTCAGGACAGTGAAATGTGAAATAATCAGCTGAGTGACTCAGTTCACTATTACAGGAAGTAGAAATAGTTTCAATTACTCTTTTCTTTTAATCAACAAACTACTGTTTAGGGAAGAAGTAATGGCAATCAGTGTTAGTTCTGATACTAAAAGAGATCATGTGATAAAATAAAACAAAAAAGTACAAAGAAAATTAACAAACTTAGTCATTATTGCTGGGGATGTACACAATGCAAAGGAGAGATATAACTGGAAAAAAGCATATTAAAGGTTATTTAAAAAAACAATACTGTAAGTGGTTACTTTAAGGAAGTCATGATTACATATTTATAGGCTGAATGAAAAGACTCACCACCCCAGAGGTGACATCAGCAAGACAGCAAAATAGGAGGTTCCCTTGTACATATTCCTCCCTGCCCCACTGCAACAGTAACCTGGCGGCCATCCACGGACAAAAGTGCATTTGTGGGAGCTTTGGGATGCAGGTTAAGGACTTGTAAAACCTTGGTGGAGCCCAGGACTGAGGAGGACCAATTTGAGAAAGCAGGCCTGGGCCCAGGTGGGAGGCTTGCCAACCCTGGTCCTGGCTACTGACCCAGAAATAGCCAGGTCCCCCTGGGGACTCCATTATGGTCCTATTTGGCTTTGGTCCTGTCACCAGAACTACCTGCCAAGGGACCCAAGAAGAATCGCATCTCCTTGGGCTTCAAGTAATAGGCCTGCTGACTGTGGTCCCAGCTATGGACAGTGAAGCAGCCCATGATGGGGTTCCAGTCCCTCTCCGCCCTGGTCATGGAGCAGTCTTCCATTAACAGGGACTTGCTAGAAGGCATGCTTCTCAGTGCTCCTGGAGGCAGACCTGTTGACCTCCATCTATCTGCAGATCTTGAAGTGGCCCTGTAACCTGGCTCCAGGTGGGAGACGTGTCTGTCCGTGCTCCTGGAGGCAGGCCTGCATACACCTTCGCCCAGGCTATGCATCCTGGGGTGGATCCGGGACAGGCACCAGCTCCCTTCAGCTGGGGTGCAGAGCCAATCCTACCTGTTAGGAACCTGTTCAGGAAACTGGTAGGTGTCACGCCCATTCAAGACCCTGGTAACAGACTATCTGTGGACTGACTGTGGGCCCTGAAGTGGACCCTTGTCCCAGCACCAGCCTTACTGCCCCAGGTCTTGGAGGCAGTACCATTTGCCCGGGGACCAGACAGGATCCACACCCAGCAGGTCCCACAGTAACAGGCCCCCAAACTGTGGACCCAGCAGCAGCCCTGTGATTTTTGTCATTGTCAACAACACCATTTTTTTTTTCCCTTTTCTCAACTTTCTTCTCTGAAGCAAGAGTGTCATGGTTAAATTTGGAATTGTCAGGAAGAATAAAGGATGTGACAGAAAACACCAGACAGGATGGCTGGGACTACATACTATCCCATGGGGTGTTCTCGACGAAGAATAACACCAGGTTCTGACACACAAGTCATGTTAATAAGCCACAAGGAGGGAATATAATGAGGCAACTATGAAACAGCTAATATGAGGCTTGTAATGACTCCCTATTAGCAGCAGGAAAATGCAGTTAGCTTTGGTAGGAGAGGCCAAAAACGTGACAAGAAATTTATGAAAAACCCGAAGAATGTACAGCACTGGAGGAGTGCCCAGGTGGCCGGGACTCTGCGCTGAGAATCAAAATGAACGACAGAAGAGGTGACTTCCGTGGGCTACTGCAGACTGGCTCATTTGCCTTTTTACTTACATGACACTATAACCATTGGAGGAAACAAAACAGTTGTTTTGATTTTATTCTCTGAACACACTGTATTAGTTTCCCAGGGCTGCCGTCACAAAGTACCACAGGCTGGGGGCTTCAGCAGCAGCAGTTTATTGTCCTACAGGTCAAAAGTCTGACATTAAGGTGCTGGTTCCTTCCTAGTGCCATGAGGGAAGGTCTGTTCCTGGCTTGCTGATGATCATCTTCTGTGTCTCTTCACACGGCCTTCTCTGTTTCTGTGTGAACATTTTCTCTTTATAAAAGGACACCAATCACACTGGATGAAGGCCCACTCTAATGACCTCACTTTAATTACCTCTGTGAAGACCCCTGTCTTCAAATAATGTCATATACTAAACTACTGGGGGTTAGTACTGCAGCATATAAATTTTGGGGGGACACAATCCAACCTCTAACACACATATTGTTTTATGACACTGTGCCTTGCACATTACACAGGCCTATTCATCCTTTAAGACTCATCAGCCCATCTGTGAAGATGACCCCCAGCTCTGCCTTCCCTTCCCCAACTATTTACTTCTTGCCATGACTGACCTCGGATGCATTTCAATGCAGCACTATATCATTTCAGATGGGTTAAAAATCACCAGAAAGAGACCAGACACACATGCACACACACAGAGAAACTGGATTAATGCCATAGTTAACCAGTCCAGGGTACAGAAACTTATTGCCAGCACAGGCCACAGAAGGCAGGAGCAGAAGCAGAGCATCTTGCCATGGCCTTCCCTCGTTCCTGGTACAGATGCCAGTGACCTTGCCTTTGCTGGGGAATGAGGTGAATGATGCCAATTCCATTTCTCACAAGGACCTGCCACACCGTTGAGAGGGCTATGTTGTCCATCTCCAGTGGGAGCAACTTGAGGTTAGAGACAGCTTATTAATCTTTGTATCTCTCATCACTAGCACAGTGCCTGGGACACAGGGGATTATCCAAAAGGTTCAGTGAATGAACGGTAGAGGTTGAAGTCATCCTCCTTTCAAATCCACAGATGTCAAAGAAACATTCAGCACACACCAACAACATGTGCTTGCTTTGCTGACAGCCATCCTGAGCTCCACCATTCTATTTAGGCTGCCCTATCCCATGACTCATTTTTAGACCCTTTCCAGAAACTCTCCTCACTCTGCTTGGTAGTCTTCTGGATCAAGTTGCTTCTGTCAGGGAGTTAAAGCTTATTTGAAACTATATATATATATATACATATATATATATATATATATATATGTATATATACACACACACAAACACACACACACACATACACATTTGGTATTCTTCTGGATCAAGTTGTTTCTGTCAGGGAGTTAAAGCTTATTTGAAACTACACACACACACACACACACACACACCATACACACTGCTTCTAAAAACACATGTTTTAAAAAAAAAAGTGTTTTTGTGAATGACAGTTGATCCTTGTTTTCAATTTTGGTCAAGATAATGCTATCATTTGACAGATAAATGGCAGTTATCTTTTACTTAGGTTCCTACTGTTAACCTCATCAATAGAAGGTTGCAGGCAAGTAAGAAATACTTAAAAAAAATACTTAAATAAGAAAAAATGAAGTTAAAGCCACAGAGAAGATCAAAAATAGTAATTATGATTAGGTAATTATCAAGCTCCACATCTTATACCAAGTCTTAGAAGAATCTGACAATACCCCTAAGGGTTTGATCGCTGATTTCCATGACTTGGCAGTCAGTGGTATTATGGGATGTTTTGGGGGGCAACGTGATTTTTCTACAAGGTATAACCAAAATCTCTCTTACTTCTCTCAAGTACCCAGGCCATGAAAACTGTTTCAAATGTTTACATAAAATCTTGTTCATTACGGCTGAAAATACCCTGTGTAAGGAATATATTTTTGGAACAGTCTATGAATTACTCCCTAGTAAACTGTCAGTTAAAGCTTTTAAGTAAAGACAGGAAAATTTATACGGGGTTGTCAGTTCATTAAACAGTGTTGCAAATTAATTGAGGAATCACAGGCTCCTCTCTCTTCCATTCCCTTCAGGGGGATAAATCTATAACTTAAGAGAAACTCATTTTATACATGAAGTTTTAGTCATGGCACAGAAGTGATCACTTATGAAAACTCTTATCTTCTGGACCAAATGTGGGGACAAATCTACTTGGGGCAAATGGGGCAAACTACTTAAAACTAAGGCTGTACTAAAAATATGAAAAGCATAATTGCTCTACTAAGACAATTCCTTCTCCTTTTCTTTGGCTGTGTCTAGATAAAGGGCGGAAAGAGGAACTCTAAGAAAAGGGAACTGTAGTCTATGGGAATTACTCCAGAGCTAGCTTGGAAAGAAAGGAGCAGAGGGAATGACCCCCATGCTGAAATCCCTGAAACAAAGATTAAAAGTGAACTTGAAGAATGTGTGCAAGACTGTGCAACATTAGATTGAAACAAGCTTAGAGAATATTTATAGTGTGAAAGGTATCAATGATTATTTAGATGTAGGTTGCTTTGAAAGTGTTTAAGAAAAAGAAAACAAAAAAAAAATGAGGATAAAGTTGTGTGGGCAGCAGGCTCTGCTCCAATTCTATGCGTACAACCCACAGTGGGCACTAATAAATATTTGTTGGTGGGCCGACAGGAGGTTGAAATCATTACGACTGAAGTACCAGTGATGCAAGTGTGCAGCATACTGAAACTGAAAGCTCATTCTGAAAGGCCTAACAGGCAAATGTGAAGTTGTGAGGAGACAACAATCCATTATAAATCTGTATCCACCCCAAATTCGATGAAGCCCTTCTCGACACTTCATTTAGCTTTTACCATGTGCCAGTATACTGAGGCCGTTTCACAAATGCTTACTGCTCTCTTTGTTCTAAGGCCGGTGCTGCAAACTCATATATCCTCAAGGGCCAAGGAAGTAGTGACAATAAGGCAAGTGGGCTGAGTGGGGAGCATGGCAAACAGGAAGCACATGCTCTCTGTCTAAACGGAGCATCTCAGCTCCAGCCAGTTATTGTCCTGCAGAAATGCAGGTCTAGTATGATCAGACTTTCTAATTGTTTAGAAACTAGAAACAGATAGTTTTATTCAAAACTTCTAATTTTTAAATGACAGCAACTAATTTTTAAAAATCAAGCACTGTAAAGCAAACAAAATTTGTCCATGGCCTGTAGGCTCTTAGCATGGAAATTCCCTTCTAAAAAGGCTTCCTACAGTTTCAAATGGTGCCCATTATTTGTAGTTGTGTAAGATTTGGTGAAGAGGTTCATATTCTATTTAGCTGCACTGTCCATGCTTTTTGTAAACTTGGATGAGATTCTCTTTCAACTTTTATCTTTTCACTGGGCAGTCATAATTATTTTTAGTTAAATGAACTCTTTCCAGTGATTTTTGGACTTTGTGTATTTCTGTTTGTGCAGAGGCAGAGAATTATACATGTTTCTTTACTTGTATATTTTGGTTTGAGAGCAATGTGTCAATTTTTTGACCTCTATCAGTGGAGGATCAGAGGCAAATTCTTTATTTATGGTAGAGAAGAGTGCTATAAAGGACTCCAAATCAGGAATGATTGCTATTTTGTTCCCAAGTTACGTCCCTTACTTTTTGCATTATATAAATGACTTGTTATAGTCTGGCCCTCACCCAAGACAGATGCGAACTATGACATTCATCACTGTACTCCCTACACCTGGCAAAATATGTGGAACGTAGAAGCTGATGAACAAATATTTATTGTACTGAAATGAGCTGACTCACAGTGTCAAAATCCCTTAAGTTGGCTCTCAAAGTCTCTTGTCATCTGACTTCAGCTTCACCTTTGACTTAGCCTCAAGGAGAGACTGGATGATGACCAAATTCCTCTGGGAAACCAAGGTTCTTCCAGGGCATTTTGAAATATATTGAAACAACTTTCCCCTCTTCTCTATCAATGGAAATCTACTGATTGTCAAAAATCCAATTTAAGGGGTGCCTGGGTGGCTCAGTCGTTAAGCGTCTGCCTTCAGCTTGGGTCGTGATCCCGGGGTCCTGGGATCGAGCCCCACATCGGGCTCCCTGCTCAGCGGGAAGCCTGCTTCTCCCTCTCCCACTCCCCCTGCTTGTGTTCCCTCTCTCGCTGTGTCTCTCTCTGTCAAATAAAATCTTAAAAACAAAAAAATCCAATTTAAATCTTCCTTTCATTGGAAATCCCATTCTATGACAGTGCATTTGTCCCATACCCAGCAGATCATAAACCACCAGTCATGCTCACTGGAAACATCAGGACAATCTAATTCATTTGTTTCTATGATAAATGCTTTTAACCCTCAGAAAGCACTGCTTGCCACTATTAGTTTATAAGGACCCTGTGCTTCTCTACATTCTGCTCAAAAGGGAAAACATTAAGGGTCAAAACCTCAAAGGCCTGCAGAGGCCAGACAGGCAAGAGAAATGGAATAGTCCAATGTAAGAAAACTGGGAGTTGAATGACTATGGCAAAGTGGAATTCAAATACACCAGCTCTTCCCTTCATGAGGCAATGCAGGGTTAGCGTCGCCAGACTTGCTCATTTTCAACAGGCCAAAAACGTGGGAGCCAAACCAAACAGGTCTGTGGGCTGCCAGTTTTGACCTTGTGAAGAACACATTATTTTCCTAGAGTTTAGAGACTGTTTCCAAGTAAAACAGGAGAATGCACACACACACACACACACACACACACACAAATTGGAAGTCACTAGATGTACAAACTGTAGATCTATTAGGATCCAGTAAACTGCATCAGGCAAGTATTTTGTGATGCCTCGCCAAAACCCCAAGCTCAAAAACACCTCCAGAAGAGCAATAGCTTTCCTTTGGAAAGGCTCATCTGTGAGATTTTACACAGCGACTGAAGCCTTAATCACATGGTTGCATCTTAAATACATGTGTGAATAAGGGCTGGTTTGGTTCTGTTAGAAGGAATGGAAGACAGAAAGCTGCAAGGGATTTTGACCAAACTAGACTGGTCTAGAAACATTATCACTGTTTCTTAACAGAATCAAATATATGTTCACAGAGTTCATAACATCCCATGAGATTAAAATAAAAGAGGGTATCAAAGTGCATTCTGGTAATTCATTTCAAGATGAATTATTGTTATTGTTTTCTTTTGTCTCTAGAAATACATATTTCTGGTGGAGTTGTCAGTCAAAGGGCTCTATGCATGAGCACAATATCTAAGCTGATCCATGAAAGAATCCCATTTCCTGTATGTAATGGCTGGTCCAGAAGTATCCATGATTGAAGTAAGGCCAATAAAGGATCCTAGTTCAGAGATAAGGACCCTGGGATGGGGTGAGATGGCAAGTTATAGGGACCATGTAGTTTGGGCTATCCCAGTATGAGGGAAAACAACTACCAACACATGTGAAGATACAACTTCAAAATGATGGAGAGATTCCTGATAATATCATCAGAATACAGATTCCATCATGCCTGAGGTTATGCAAACATTGACCAGTAAGTAAACTTTCTAACTTGAGTTTAGTTTGATTTGGGTTCCTGTAGGTGATGACTGAGAGCCTTAGAAACATTTGTGGTTCATATTTTAAGGAGAACGTGGATCCAATTAAATTAATTTCAGAAATAGGCAGCTGAACTGTATGACTGCTTTCTGGCTCAACATATATTTATAATTCACATTTTATGTTCTATCCACGTAAAGCCACTAATATCAGCAAATAAACAGTTTCCTATTCTCATTCAAGTACTATTTTAAAATATGATTTCTGTACTAATTGGATCAGTAATGCCATGTTTAGTACCAAAAATCTAAAGAATACAAAAAAGCAAAGAAATTACTAATTTCAGAAGTTAGGATTAAATTAACATGTCAGTCAAGTTTTATTTCCACACTTGTGTATTCTTGGACACATATGTTGAATTTGATCATTTATGGGAACTATTTTCAGTATGAATTATAAATTTAAAAATAAAATGTGTGTTTATGTGTGTATGTAGTAAATCCCTGGTAAAGGATTCATCTCTGGTAGAATACAGAATCTTTGCATTTATCTTCGACAAGGGGTATTTTAGGAACCATGATTTAGCTGAAAACGCATGATGAAGAGATTGCATTTGGAATGTTAAATATGCCTAGGTCATGTGACAATGTCTTCCAGTGTATGTTAGAATTCAGATGACTTGCAGGGCAGAAAGCATGCTCACCTCCTCATTCTCGATTTTGAGCGTGGCCAGTCGGGACTGCAGCTGCTGGTACCTGAGCATGAGCTCGGCCTGGACCGGCTGCTGGGCGCTGACCTGACACACCTGGGGGGAATCAGAAACCGCAGTTACAACAGGGCCACCAAGCTGGCCTCCAGAGGCACAGGTTTCCTACTTAGATGCTGCATGAGTCACACGGATCCCCTCAAGATTCCAATGACATCTTTACTTTTAACAGCCACCTCAAAGCTTCAGTGTTAAATACGGACATGCTACATAAGGGGCAAGGGCAGAACGCAGCTGCATGGCCTGGACACGACGGGGAAGACAGCAGCTGCAGGAAGCTCCGCGGCATCTAAGAACGGGCCAGTTGCTGGAGAGGGAGCTCTGATGCTGATGTCTCACTGGTAGGATTTGGGATGATTAAGGGGCAGAGGGCAGAGTGCAAAGGAGGGCCCACATGAACCACAGAGGCAAAAGTAGGGGAGACAGGAGAGCCTACTGGCTGCAGTCAGATAGGTGACCGGGGTAGGTTACTAACCCTCAGCTTCCTTCTCTGTGAAATGGGGATACCAAGATTTCCTACACCGTGGGGTCCTTGTGGGGATGAAGTGAGTTCATGCACAGAAAGCACTTAGAACACTGCCTGGCACAGAGGAAAGACTCAGAAAATGTAACCATTGGCATCTTTCAACCATGGCTTGCCTTCCCAATATCAGCCAAATCGTGTGACTCACCATGAATGTGAAGAGGTCACTTCTTGTAATCTGATCTCAGTTACGGTTAAGGTCAAAATTAGAGCCTTTTAATTATATTAGTTATATTAAAATTGCACCAGAAACAAAGTTTCTTTTCATGTTCCTTGTCATAGAAATGCTCTCGGCAGATGGGGGTTTCCTTTTATGGAGTCCCCAGAACATCACCGAGATTATTGCTCCGTAGCAGAACTTGCTATAAAAAGGGGGCAACAGACTCACTTTATTAAAAATAATAGTAAAAAAAAGAGGGGGGGAAACTAACCCAATTGAAATCACTTATCTGTGATATTTTATCATTCTATGTTTGACATATCCATAACTGAAAAATTGTAACAGTAATCATTTGGTTTTGGAAACATAACTCTGGGTGGGATAAGACATCTGTCTCTCAAATTCATGTGCTATCGGCATAAAAACCGCTCACCATTTCTCATCGAGTAATTTATCAGATCAAGCAAATATAAAATTGGGTTAGAAATACAGCAGGCACACACATATCTTATAAATCTTAACACTAGGTGTCTCAGAAAAAAGTATGACATTAAAGAAATCTGTCATTGCTATTTTATCTATTTTTAAAAACATACTGTCACCACAATAAGCTAACATTGAGTTTTTAATCTATGAGTATTGTTTTGCACAGCTAGAAGACCAAGTGCTATACAGTGTACTCATTAATTGGTTCTTCTTGTTTTCCCGGCTGCAGACGATAAAATATACCACTGCAACTCATACACAGCTTAGATGGATTTTCTTCCTTGGGTAAAATAGGACAGAAAGCTAAATTCATATAAAGAACCTAAGATATATCATTTCTAATGCTCATTTTACCAGTTTGGAGACAATCTGAGTCTTAAAAAATGTTCTGCATTTTCCCCCCTCTCTCCCGTGCTCCTGTCATTTACAATTATTTTTCTTTATTGGGATCTTTAAATGAAGATTACAAGAAGTCTTCAGAGAGATTCTGTTGGGCCAGCAAAATGTTTCATTTTGAATTTAAATTTGAATGTCTAGAGGTGGAGGAAGGACTAACTATCCTGAGACTGTGTACTGCTTACAAACAACTGAGTTTGTACATAGGTTTGGCCTCTGTAGGCATCTGAGTGCTCGACCCTTGCTTTAAAAGGTGGTTGTGGGGGGGGGGGGGGGGGGGGGGGGGGAAGGTGGAAGTGGCTGATCTTAGGATATAACTAGCTAAGATCCCAAACAAAGGCAGGAGAGAGAACACAACTGGGAATTCTGACAACTCTTAGTAGGTTATAGCAGGTGAAGAGTAACTAACTAATACAATGAAAGGACAATTCATTAGTTTTAAAACAATCAATTACTGACCTCATCACCCATGTGAGACTGAAACTCAAACTTCATTGGTGGACAGAATGCAGCAGGGTACATCTCCATGAATCTCTGCTTATCACTCCTGGGCTCCAAGTTGTCAACCGCATTCTCAATAATGTCTAAGCCTTCATGTCTGGAAGTTTCAAGATTATACTCTGCAGACAGATATGTTCTCAGGGCTCTGTTCAGACTTGCATGGTAGCCAAGATCACAGCACTTAAAAAAATAAAAGAATACCATATATAGAAATTAACTCAAAATGGATCAAAGACCTACACGTGACAGCAACAACTATAAAATTCTTAGAAGAAAACATAGGAGTAAACCTTCATTATCTTGCATTAGGCATTGATTTCTTGGATAAGGCATCAAAAGTACAAGCAACAAAAGAAAAAAATAAATTAGATTTCATCAAATTTGAAGACTTTTGTGCTTCAAGGGCACTATCAAGTAAAACGAATACCCACAGAATGGGAAATTTTTTTGCACATCACGTATCTGATTTTAAAAATTTGTATTTAGAATAAAGAAATCCTACAACTCAATAATGAAAAGACAAATAGCCCAACTAAAAAATGAGCAATTGGACAGACATTTCTCAAAAAACATACACAAATGGTCAACAAGCACATGAAATGATGCTCAATATCATTAGTCATCAGGGAAATGCAAATCAAAACCACAATGAGATACTACTTCACACCCACTAGTCTGGTTATAATAAAGAAGACAGATAACAGGCATTGGGGAGAATGTAGAGAAATTGGAATCTTTTATATGCTGCTGATGGGAATGTAAAATATTGCAGCCTCTTTGGAAAAGTCTGGCAGTTCATCAGAGAGTGAAACACAGAGTTAACATATGACTTGGCAGTTCCATTCCTAGTAATATATATAAGAAAAATAAAAACAAATTTTCATACAAAAAAATTATACATGAATGTTTACAGCAGCATTATTACTAATAGCTGAAAAGTGGAAACAATCCAAATGTCCAACTAATAAATAAACAAAATGAAACCTTATCCAGTCATAACAAAGAAGGAAGTACTGATACATGCTACAACATGTAGGATCAACCTTGAAACATTATGTTAACTGAAAGAAACCAGCCACCAGAGACCACACCTTGTAGGATTCCATTTATGGGAAATGTGCAGAATAGGTAAATCTGCAGAGACAGAAGGTAAATTAGTGGTTGCTAGGGGATGGAGGAACTGGGGGGGGTGGTGGCTAAGGGCTGCAGGACTTCTTTTTGGAGTAATGAAAATATTCTGTAATAGATCGTGGTGATGGCTATACAACTTTGAATATACTAAAAGCCAATTATAGATTTTTAATGAATGAACTATATGGTATGTGAATAATATCTCAAGAAAGCTGTTAAAAAATAAAAGCAGCAAAACCAAATACTGAAAGGAAATAATAAAAAACCAGCATTTAAATTTCTTCATGCTTACTGATACTATGATTTATTGAAATCCTTGTAGGACATAAACATACTAACTGTAATCTGGATTTTTATAATTTACTGATGACTCCATAATAATCCATACTCTTTCAGAAGTGAGAAGAACAGGTTTGAATCTGCCAAAAAAGTTCAGGACCTAGAATAAAATTTGTAGATAAGAAATGACTGCCAAAGTCCTTTTAGTGGACGTAGAATTTTGGGATTCTTAAATCTTCATTACCTTTAATTTGTATTTGCATTTATTTTTTCATGTTGCATTTTAAGAGAATATAACTGAAAAAATATAACTCTGGATATTGGTCAGTTATAAATTACTGAAAGAATTTTAAATTTATACATAGAAGCAATATAAATCTCTTTTTTATTTGCCAGAGAGAGAGAGAGAGAGAGAGAGAGAGCACAAGCAGGGGGAGCAGCAGAGGGAGAGGGAAAAGCAGGCTCCTCACTGAGCAAGGAGCCCGAAGCGGGACTTGATCCCAGGACCCTGGGATCATGACCTGACTGAAGGCAGACGCTTAGCGACTGAGCCACCCAGGCGTCCCACAATATAAATCTCTTAAAGGGAAGTGGTCTAGAAAGGTACAAAACCAGGTGATCCCTATATTGTTCCAAAGCAATTCAATCAATTCAATTTGATTCAATTCAACCCACTAACTGGCCATCTATTAGGTGCATGGAAATTTGCTAGGCTCCAGGAATATGAAGACTAGAATACAGTAAAACGTAATCTCCATTGTCAAGGAATCTGCATATAGGTTGTTCATTACTTTGCTATTAAGAGAGTAGTAGACCGGCACAAAGGAAGTAACCTCCATAAAAGGATGCATCCACCAGGATATGAACCATCAGACTGACCTTTATGAAGGCACAGATTCAATCACTGACCTGTCCTTAAAAATGTCAACATATTTAATTCTACCCTCACCCTCCAATTTCAGAATTATTAAATTTGGGATTTTTCTATAGAGATATTCTAAAATCTCGCTATTCGAGGTATGGTCTGTAGACCATCAGCATCACCTGGAGCTTGCTAGAAATGCAGAATCTTGGGTCTCAGCCCTGACCTGCTGAATTAGAATCTGAAGCTTAAAAAAAAAAAGAAAATCCATAGGTGATATTATATGCACAGTGAAGTTTGAGAAGCACCGCACTAAAACATTGATTAAAAAAAGGTCCCATAACCCCGTCCACTGGGAGTACTGTTTCTCCAAGCGGGCAAGAGAATCAACTTGAGTAAATATTACTTGATTTAAAAAAGCAGAAAGAAGCTGCCGTATCAAAATTACAAATATAAGCAAAATACAATTGTGAAATGCAGCAGTCTCATCATTGGTACATTTTCAGTGGACTCAGCTGCACTCAAATATAGAGAATAATTTTCAGCTAATTAAAAAATTCTAGTCTCAGATGAGAAAAGTCCTCTTTTATTTCATTTGCTCCTCGAAATTCATAAAGGTTCTGTGTAGCCATTTTATACACATCAGAGGGACTGAAAAAATTATTCTTTCAGTAATACCTCATCTTGTGCAAACATGAATTGGTAAAGGAAATGGGCCTCATTTCTCTGAAATGTACTAGTGCTTCAACACACCCAACTATTTTGAAAGAAGACCAATTCGGCTTGATTATAATGAAGCAGATCACATAAGCTGCTTTATTTTATGAGTAATGGTTCCCAATGGGAGTTAACAGAAAATTGACACTGAGGCAAGAAACAACCTAGAGAAAAGTCCCCCCTCTAAACCGAGTCTCTTTTCAGCTCAGAAAGGAAGAGAGGAAGAACAAAGGAAAAAGAGGAAGAAAAATAAAGAAATTCAACCCCAACTACCTAATTGAAGTAGAGTTCGGAAAAATACACGTTTAAGTTTTTATTATTCCCAGACTTAAACAGTTTGCTCCTCAAATTTCTAAGAGTTGCTTCTTTGGGGAGGAAATGTCAAAATTACAACAGTACTCTGCATGCCACTCAGTTCACCCAGGTGGATTTGGTAGCGCTGGACCTAGTAAGGTAGCCGGCTTTCATTGGTGGTTTCCTAATATGCTGGGGAGAAGTATGCATGTGGCTTCGTATCCAATCCAGAGGACCCCCTAGGTGTCTTCTGGACTTTGAATGCTATACCTCATGTGGAGGTTTCTGTGATGAGCTTGATGGACAATTTCCTTCTCTGATCCCTATGGAGCTTAACAGTCTGTAAAGTCACTTAATTAGCATGATTCTGTTACTTCTGATATGCAGTGTTTTCTAAGCTCTAGGTTTTTCAAGTGTCCTTTAAAAGAAACACGAATAAAATTCTTATTCAAGGTCTCCTGAGACAGCAAGGCCAGTCACAGAATCGCCTTTTTTTCTAAACTGGATGCTAAAATGACACTGGATATGTTAAGATTCATGATACTTGGTTAAAAGGCCTAAAGTAATTCTATGGAGGTTATGAATTATTAATGACAGTATGAAAGACCAGCTTCTGCAGAGTTGAGTTATAACCCAAGTGCATTTAATGATGAAAATACATTAGAAACCAATAAGATATTTTACAAAAACAAAACAGTGCTGTTCTGATGGATGAAAAACTGAATGGATACATAAAATTATGGATTAAAACTGGGGAAGGAAAGAGCATTGGAAGTAGAAGGGTATTTTTTTTGGTTTTGTTTTATTTTTTAATATTCTAACAGCTGCCAAGATATATCCCACTAGGTATTATTAGTCTAAATCGCCACAGTAAGCTAACTTCTTTAGGCAAAAGGGTTGCAAATAGTTTCAAAAATAAAGATGAAATTCAGGTTTTGAGGATTGTGACAAATACTTCGACTTGTTCCAAAGGCTGAGAGGCCGGCTGAAATATACTTGGTGGTTACAGAGTCATGTATAAATGGATCACAGCTATTCAGGAAGATAACTTTTTGTTTATTTGTTTGCATAAACTCTTAAGACATAAGAAGTCCTATTGGGTAGAAGGTTGGTCCTAGATGGGAGTGAAGATAATGGAACTCCAATGGAAACAAGTCCCACCTACGTGTTTCTGAACAGTAATAGCCAATGGCATTTGCAGGGCAGCCCCAGAAGTGGCTGGAGGGCAGCCCCAAGCTTCTATGTGACTGCAGAATTAAACAGTTTTCATGAGAATGGAGAGGGAAGGAAGTCTTCTGCAGAAGTATTCCACTTTAACTTCATCATTCCTGCCTCCATCAGAAAGGCTTCCATGATCTTTTGCCCTGGGTTCCATCTCTGGCTTTTCATTAATAAGCTTTGGCTTTGACCATTCCAGAGTCATGGACGTTGGGTAAAGACTTGGCCTACCCCTTGTTTTGAGTCTTTCTACAATAGTGCAACCTGAGCAAACAACTGCAAAAACACCTTTCACATAACCCTGGGTAGGCTTTCCAAGGACCAGAAAAAGTTAAGTTCACAGCTTTTGCTGCAAACGAAGAAAGCTGATTTCTTCTGAATAAATTATCTTTGTCCCTTACTATTTTCCTCTCTAGCTACTATTCAGTGCTTCACCTCAGAAACCACAAACTTGTTTTGTGAGGGATGGGCATCTCATGGGACTGAACTGGATGTTTAAAATTCTACAGGCATCTTTTACACACACATGCTCTCATGTCTGGGTTCCTGAGAGTCCATAAAGAGCTGACAATTTAATTCTTGCTGCTGCTTTAATAACCACGGCCAAACATTTAGCAAAACTTGTTTTAAGTTTCTTTTGTGCAACAAAAAGGCCAAAATGTACACTGAAATGGATACAAAGTAGGAAACAGGAGGAGAATGGAGGTCGCACATGCCTGAGCCGATGAGTAGGACCAATAATCATTTGTGGCCTAATGCAGCTCCCACTCCCATGGGCAATCATTTCTTTCAGAGAAGTTGCCACCAGACGCATTTTTCCCCAGACCATATCTCTATAACTATGCTGAATCAAATCACAGAGGAGGAGAGAGAAGAAATAAAGTAAGCCCAAACAAACAGGCTGGTAAATGCTATGGAGAAGATAGAAAAATAGGGAGTGCTGGGGGAAAGGGTGTTGTTCTTTTTTACAGGGCAGCTGAGTGCAACATGAATGAAAAGAAGGACTCTATCTGGCAAAGCTCTGGAAGAGCGTTCTAGACAAAAAGTAGAAAGGCCCAAGGCAAGGGTCTGGGGAACGGAAAGGCCAACGTAGCCGAAGCATAGTAACTAGGAGGAAGCTGAAGAAGATGACACTGAGTGGCAGGTGGGCGCCAGTTCACATGGGTCTTGGTGAAGAGTTTAAATTTTATTCTAAAGACAATGGGGGGCCTTTGGAGAGTTTTAAATAGGGATCGGCAGGTCTAGTTTATCTTTTTTAATAACACTGGCTGCTTGGGAAGAGAATGGATTACTGATTAGAAGGTCTTAGAAGCTGGGTGCCATCTCAGAAAGCTAAGTGCAGGCAGGAGATGAAGAGCTTTGTCTAGGAGACAGTGCAAGCAGCAAGAAACAGCAGGTTTGGGATATTTAGGGGACACAGATGACAGGACTGTCTGATGCATTTATATGTGGAAAATGCAAGAACTGGGTTTTCGGTTTGCACAAATGGGTGGAAAGGTGTGCCACTTACTGAGGTGCAAAAAATGGTTAAGAAAAAGTTGTTATGTGTGTGAAGAATGAGGACGATGATAGGGGCAAATGGGTATAAAAAGTTGAGTGTATGACATGTTCAAGACACCTATCAGACATCCAAGTAGAGATGTCCAGTAGGCAACTGGACATACAAATCTGGAGTCCTGGACAGCGACCAAGGCTGCTGATAAAAATCTAGGAGCCATCATGTGGTATTCAAGGCAAGGGACCAGGAGGTAGAAAGCCAAGGAACATGCCGTAGGTGACTTTCAACGTTCAGAAGTCTGGCCAAGATGGAGCACTGAGCACTGGAGACCGAGAGCAGCCTATGCTGGACGTGGAAAACAGGTGGGCGCAGCTTCTTTTAACAAAAGCCCATGGCATCTCCACTGGAAGGAACTTTTAAAGCCATCTACTTCAGTCATCCAACTCATTTCAGTTTTTAAATACGCCTTCAATCACAAAGGGATAAAAACATAAATCAGTTTACATGATAACTACACTATCCTAAGCCATTTACCATGATCTCTTATCATCTTCCTAATAAAGGTGCAGGCCTAATGGGGACTGCACTATTACAATTTGGCAGGTTTTCATGGATAAATCTAAATACCATTATGTATGGGGCTAAGTCTAATTAAGAAAAATCTGAACTCTGAGTAAGTTGCTTTTTAATTAAACACATGTCTCTAGAGACAAAAGGATAAGGCTAAAAGCTTTAGGACAGCTGATTACTTAGACATGATAGAGTAAACACGGCATGGAGTATATGATGTAATCTAATTTCAATTTCATTCTGTATAAATGGCTAATAAAATACATGACAGATACCTTTACCAAGAAAATGAGCTGCAGTAGGGGATTATTCTGTTGCCGTATGCTACAAAAGTTACAAAGATTATCCTTCAAACTCCAAAGTGACCTGCAAACTTTTACAGGGAGTGACTGGAAACCATGAAACTCTACTAAAAGGATAACAAATACTTTATTATCACTGGGCAGATGCTCTGGGACAAAGCACCAATGGAATTCTGCTGTTGAGGACTTTGTTTCTCTGAATGCCTTTTGAGGGTGGGCAGGTGTGGAACTGGACTGAAAGAGGCTACATTACCAGTTGCTTGAAGAATTCCAGATATACAGAATGCTGAATTTGATTGGATTGTGGGAAATAAGACTTGTACTGTCCTCTTAGCAAATTATAATCACTTGAAAATTTCAGCATTCAATTACAAATATTTGTTGCCTGCATGATTTTTCTTCTGGGCTGTAAAGCTTCTAATGCATCCTAATTCTAAACAGAATCAGTTACAGCCTTTTTTGCACTTATTGTTGGAGATATTAATGATTACAAATGTGAAACCTATGATTTATAAAACTACAATCTATTTTCCTTTATAATTATGCCTTTATTCTCCCAAACCAAGTAAATTTCCTTTGGCCAATATTTGCAATATATTTCTTATTAATTTGTACTTATTCTTTTTTTAAAAGATTTATTATTTGAGAGAAAGAGAGAGTGCACGAGCATGTGAGTGAGGGGAGGGGAAGAGGGAGAAAGAATTTTAAGCAAACTCCCCGCTGAGCTTGGAGCCGACTTGGGGCTTGATCCCACAACCCTAAGACCATGACCAAGATGAAATCAAGAGACCGACATTCAACCGACTGAGCCACCCAGGTGCCCCAAATTCGTATTTCTTCAAGTGACATAATAAACATCATTTTGTTGTGAAATTAACTCTGTGTCCCACTTCCCACCTGACTTCAAACTAAGAGACTGTTACTCTACAAACTAAAATTTACCTTGGACCTTCTTCTACCTTATTAATTTGTATTCTAAAAAAGCATTTTGCTGACTGAGGTAAATTATAGCTCAGTTTTGAGTTACAAATTAGTGTATTTCCGATTTCATAGGATCTAAACTCAAGAAGTTTCAGAATACCCATAGTTTGTTGCAAGGGGCAAAAACTTAACAATATCATGGGGTAATCAAAGTCACATCACCCCAAACTAGTGATCAATTTTAGCGTCACTATTGGTGGGTTAAGACACAGCAACATCACCTATGGTGTAATCTGTTGCAAAGTGCTTAATTTGAACTCATCAAGCCTTTATATAATGTTCACTTTGTAGGAAATATAGGAAAACAGAGAAACAGGCTAACTGACACCACAAAGAATAGAGACAAATTCAGAAGCTGAGATGTTCTGAAGAACAACTGTTCATGTCTCCTCAACAAGGGACTTTGTTAGACTTAAGGAAAAAAAAAAAGGACTAAAGGAACACATCACCCAGATGCAACGTGTGATCCTCAATTTGGTCTAGTCTAGACACACTAGCTGTGAAATGTTTTTTTGGGGGGTCATAAAAAGGAATATGGTCTGGCTATTAGAGGAGTTAACAATGTTCTGAAATGGAAAGATGGGGGTCAATGATTGAAAAAAGTAGTTAAAAAGCTGTATAATATGATTTCATACTCTTCTGGTATAAAAATGTATATATACGTGGACACAAAAAAAGTCTACATGTTAACAGTGATGATCTGGGGTGGTAAGAAGGTGATCATGTTATTTTTGCTTATAATTTTTTTCTAATTTCTACAATGTACATGTACTAATTCTGTAATAATAAAAGACTAGTTTTAAAACACAAATTCTAGGGGCCTGGGTGGCTCAGTCAGTTAAATGTCTGCCTTCAGCTCAGGTCATGATCTCAGGGTCCTGGGATCAAGCCCCACGTTGGGCTCCCTGCTCAGTAGGAGTCGGCTTCTTCCTCTCCCTCTGCCCCTCCCCCCCACTCATGCTCATGCCTTCTCACTCTCTCAAATAAAATCTTTTAAAAAATAAATAATAAAATACAAATTCTATGGAAAATTTGTATGACTGTTTTTTTATACCAACAGATCCATTCATCATGGTCTAGCATAGGAAATTTATAAGAAAAGAGATAGATTAATGACATGAGTAGAAATCAAGGGAAACTGGAGATGTATATAAAGAAGGTCTCAATTTGAGTTCTTATTTATATTGTTTTGATTCAGTCAAGACACATTTAGTATCTTCCATGTCACTTCACATATAAAACGTTAAGCATTAAAAATGTTGGCTTGACTTTTTCTCATTAGAGAAATAACAACTCTTCCAATAATTATTACATAGCTCACTATAAAAGTGATTTTGCTAAATAAGCTCACAAAGCATAAAGGATTCTAGATGCCTTTGCATAATAATCAGTCTTTTTCACAAGGAAGGGTCAAGCCTAATGGTTTTTAGGATCACCACTATATATGCAAATTACATTCCTACAAAATAAGCAGCCATTTTAGAAGGTACACATTCACACTCTGACTGCCTTCAAAGTGAGTCAATGAATGCATAATTTTCACTAAGAGAGGATTCAGCATCAGTTGACTATGACAACAAACCCATTTCTTGTAAAATTCATAGTGAAGTTGTATTATCTGAGAATTACTTCCATTTTAAATGTAAGGCTGATCTTTTAAAAGTCCATCCTTTCTTAAAATTGAAAATTACTTGATATATTTAACCATTACTTATTTACATCAGAGTTAATTAGATTTGGAGGTTAAAAAGTCTGAGTATGAAGCCTACCACTTACTAGCTGTGTGACCTTCGACAAGCTATCCAGCCTACATAAACCTCCGTTCTTTGCTCTATAAAGTGTAGAAAATAGTATTTACCTCACAGGGTTTGTGACGATTTCATGAGATTACGCTTGGACACCTGCCTGTCACACAGTAAGAGCTCAATAAATATCTATGACAATGAAGATGACTCTCCTGAAGTGCTAAGCCTGTCCTATGGGTGCCATTAGTATTGGGGAAGCTATACTGTCCTTTCCACAACAGGCATCTCAGTCTTAACACACGTGACAGAACCACTGCTCCCTGCCCTTCGACCCACATCTCCCCATGGTCCCCACCTCTGTAAAAGGCACCACTGTTAACCTAGTTACTCAGGACCTGAGCTGAGGAGTCTGTTTATCCCTCTTTTCATTTACTATATCAAATTCCTATTCAGTATATTTTGAATCCAACCAACCACTTCCCACAAGTCTCTTGCTGCCACGCCAGTCCAAATCAACACCATCTCTAGCCTGGACAACTGCAAAAGACTCTAGATATAGCTCGCTGTTTTCACTCTCATCACCTCCCTTGGTCTGTTTTCCACCCAGATGCCAGAGTGAGTCTCTAAAATGTAAACACATGATGTCACTTCCTTGAGTAATCCTTGAGTAAAATCCTTTAGTGGCTTTCCACCACACTTAGGACACAAAAGACCCTAAGTAATTTGGCTTCTGCCTACTTTCTCTTCCAGAACCTTCCTCCTTGCTTACTCTGCTCTGGCCATACTGGCCTCCTGCTTTGCTACTTTTTGAGCATCTTGAGCTTGCCAAACACGCCACAGCCTCTATACCCTGAGCCTTGCCAGTCCTGTATGCGGGATTCCTTCTCCATCTAGGCATGTGGCTCTCCAGCTCACTTTTCTGCTCAAATAGCAGAACCAAAGGCAGCTTTTCCTGAATGCCATCAAAGGAAGCACACCAATAGTGGTTTTATTTTTATTTATAGCATTATCACTACTATATAATGTGTGTGTGTATATGTAAATATGTCTATGAGCTGATGCCTCAACTAGTACATAAACTCCTTGAAGACAGGAACTTTGTTTTGTTCATTGCTGGATCCCCATCGTCAAAATTAGTGCTTGGTACCTTGCAGGTGGTAAAAAAAAAAAAAAAAACTTTTCAATACATGGAGACTTTTCCTCGTGTTAAACTGGCTCGGGTCTAGCCAAGTAATCCAAAAATAAGCCCTAAACCAAAAAATAAGCAAGTGGAGTAGTTACAGAGAATTAGTTCTATATTCCATACATTTCACAGAATCCCTACAAATATAAGTTTGAAAACGGGGTCATAAAAAGTGTTCATTTTTATTCAAAAAATTGAGCAGTCTAGCAGGAAAAATTCCTTTCATTCATCAGAGTGCTAAAAGAAAATCAATTACTTGATTAAAATACTGATAAGAAAGGAAGAGAAAAAAGTTTTCCTGGGTTTTATTTATTAAAGGGTTCTGTATAAAGAAATTATGATAGTATGAGATAAAAACAGTTTTTAGACTCAAAAAAGGGGCACATCAGAGTGTTAATAAACCAAAAAATAATTTCCTTACTTAACAGTTCTTTTGCAAAAGTCCCAAACTGTGGCTCTAATATAGCTAAATTCATGAGACATTCACCACAAAAATAAAGTTGCTTTAACCTACTGTATATCTAAATTATGATACTATGAGCCACAGGAAAAAAAAACTGATCATATCTTAAAACTTTTGAATTCAATCAATACAAAGCAGCACATGAGTAAATTTCCAGCAGATAACTCTCTGAACCTCTATCACTTCTCTGTGCTTTTCTAAAAACACAATGCTTTTTTTCTTTTATTTGCAGAGATGGACATTTTTGGACTGGGATTTCTGTTTCACCTGTGTGGTCTCCTACAGTGCTGGAGGTTTTCTGAATGAAAGAATGATCAGAGGGTTAAAAAAAGCTGGGGAGTAACAGCAGTAATCACTCATGGATTTGATAGTGCACATATATACTTGGAGAGGTTTTTTTTTTTTGGAAGATTTTTATTTATTTGAGCGAGAGCGAGAGAGCGAACGTGTGCATACACGTGCGTGCAGAAGGGGGGGTAAGGGGGTGGGGGAAGGGGCAGAGGGAGAAGCAGGCTCCCTGTTGAGCAGGAACCCTGACACAGGGCTCCATCCCAGGACCCTGAGATCATGACCTAGAACCAAAGGCAGACGCTTAATCGACTGAGCCCCCCAGGTGCTCCTATACTTCGAGAATTCTAAATGAGCCCAAATACTGCCTTTGATAGCATATCCTCAGAGAGAAAGTACAGCGTTAGATAAATTTATAAACGTGGTTTAAGTCCACTCTACTCTGCTTACAGTATTTACCACAACTAGGAACAAAGCTATCATGTCTGCAGTCATTTAGTTAACATCTGTCTTTTCCACTTTGCATTCCTAAAGGTTAAGATCGGTATATGCTTGGGGGTGGGGGGATGGGTGAAACAGATGGATTAAGGAGGGCACTTGTGATAAGCAGTGGGTGATGTATAGAACTATTGAATCACTATATTTTACTCCTGAAACTCATATAACAATGTTATGTTAACTAACTGGCGTTAAAATACAAACTTAAAAAAAAAAAAAAGAACTGTATATGCTTCTGACAACGGTAAGACCCAAGAAACGTATTTTAAAGCAATGAATGTAGTTAGGGCTGTGCAGCTGCATAATTTAAAAATGATGGGGTCTCCTTCCTAGCTGAGTTTCCCAGGCACTCATAGCTTCACAGAACCTAATAATTTGCTTTTCATTCGTTTTAGGATACACTTTTTCACATGCATCTTATCATCGATAGTGTGTTAGTATCATGTATAGTTTAATTGGCAACAGTTTCTCCTTCTGAGTATTACATAAAATAACATTGGTTTGAGAAATGATGTTGTTTTCGAATCAATGAAATATAGTTATTGCTAATTACATCTTAATATGGAAAATATAGGGGCGCCTGGCTGGCTCAGTTGGAAAAGTGAGTGACTCTTGATCTTGGGGTCATTAGTTTGAGCCCCACATTGGGTGCAGAGAGCATTAGAAAAAATAAGTTAGGGGCGCCTGGGTGGCTCAGTTGGTTAAGCATCCGCCTTCGGCTCAGGTCATGATTCCAGGGTCTTGGAATCGAGCCCCACATGGGGCTCCCTGCTCAGCCAGGAGCCTGCTTCTCTCTCTGCTCCTTTCCCCAGCTCGTGCTCTCTCTCTCTGGGTCTGTCCGAAATCAATAAATAAGATCTTTAACAAACCAACAAAAAAAACCCCAAAAAAGTTAAAAAAATTTAAAAATATATGGAAAATATAAAAATTTCAAGTACTTACGTCAATTAAATCTGAAAGATCATGAATATAATACTTGAAAACTGAGGCATTGGTTGCTTCAAGGGTTAGGAGATATTCATTCCGTGCCTTAATCGATTTTAGCTTATTTTCTGAATACTTTGCTTGTCTCTGGAAATGAAGATGGTCCAGGTATCGAGAAAGACAACAAAGTCATTTAGTCAGAGAAACATACATGACTTTCTACTAATTCAAACAATGGATTCTACATATGCCAATGACCTTAGAAGTTCTCTGAGAAAAGTACATTATGAATCTGAGTTAAGTAACTAAAAGTACCCAGCAATGTATTTGGGCTTCAGGCGCAACTGCAAGGAAACCTCTTTGTGAATATTCAAGTTCTCCACGCTGTGTATTGAGTACTTGGCATTCAACACTAAATGATGTCCAGCTGTTAGTCCATGATTTTTATGTTTCTTAAACGTTTTTCATTCCCGTGGGAGGAAATGCATGTCATTTCACAATAATTTACAATGTGCGTCTATCAGTTAGTCCATCAGTGTTCTTAGTATTGTCACCTGAAGTGAGGACAGAAAGGCTCTGTGATGTTTTTTACTTACTTTTTCTTTCATTTTTTCAATTTTCTTTACAGAGCTTCGCCGCTGATGTCTCTCTTCCAGTCTGATATGAAAGACCGGATCACCAGACCTTCCGATTTGCTTTTCTTCTTGTTTCTCAGCCTCTTTCAGCTTGCTCTCTGCACTGATGCTCTCTGCATGATACATATGGTATGTTTTCATCACCTGTGAAAATGTGACCCAAATTGTTACAAGATGCCTGTCTGTAGTGAATGGAAGCCCTTATGTGAGGAATATGTTAAAAATATCACCTTCCAACTGGCAGGGGGAGAGCCAGATTGTTAGTCAAATAGATGAATTATGGACTATTGCTTCTATGTAAAGCAAAGAGAAATATGCAAATTCACTTGCCAGGAAGAGGCACTTAGGGGACACGCTTTGATGAAAAAATGATTTAGAGTCTTATGCATGCTTTCAGTGCACTTGAAGAGTTCCCTTAAGCTTAGAAGTGTTCTCTAAAATCTCTGCATTATTAATCTGCAGAATAAACCACTACTCATGGATAAATTTTACCCCAGTTTTGGAATTCTAAAAAACTCCAAATTAGTACAGCTCTTACTAAAGAATTTTTTTTTTGCATAAAATCTACTGATCAAAATACAAGATGTAAATATTAAGGTTCATACATAGTTTCAGTTTAAAAAATTGTTTTTCTGAGCACAAAGTAATATTTTATGTTCAATGTAGAAAACACGACACAAAAAAGAACATAAAAAGCAAGCAGAGATAACAACTGTTAAGATTTTTGGTACAGCCATTTGGTCCTTTTCCTATGAAAACACACACACACACACACACACACACACACACACTCTCTCTCTCTCTCTCTCTCTTTATTTGAAAATGACACATATTTCTCCTTTTAAAAAATTTGTACCATACTATATGAACAATCTCTAATCTCCTCTCACCTTTTTTCACTTAATATATCAGAACACTTTTCTGTATCACTAAATATTCTTCTAAAATATAATTTTAAGGACTGAATAATATTTATATGACTGGGACATAGCTTGACTAATTTCCTATTGTTGAACATTTTAGGATATTTCAACGTTTTGCTTTATAAATGAACCTGTGCTAAAACCCTTGATATACATCCTATCTTATTTCTTCTCTTAGAAATGCTACAATAAGATGCATTTTAATACATTTAGGAATATATAGAAAATAAAATTTTGTAATGTATCCTTTCCATGTATGCTGTAAACTTACATAAAGAATTCTCAATTTAAAAATTTTAAAAATTAAAAAATTTTAAATCCTTAAATATTTTGGTTATTGTCACAGAAATATTTATGCACAAAATTATCACATTTCCTATGGCACATTTTTAAAAATTTTATTTTATTTTTATTATTTTTTTAATTTAAAAAATTTTTATGGTACATTTTCAGAAGGAGAACTGCAGAGGTAAACAATCTGCACAAAGCCTTTCGAGGTTTTTGACACATACTGCCAATTTAACACTCTGCTATTTTGAAAAAAACTTGATCTATAGAGTTATTTCCCAAAGCATTTAGAAAACATGAATGATATTTCAATAAACATTTTTTCAAATAATAAGTATATTTACTCTTATAATATCTACCATATCTGCATATAATCCCTGTACTCGTAGATACAGAGTAACAGTCACAGATTTTAGAAGATTTTACCTGAAAATCAGTTTTCCAATATAATTTCTTTTCTTTTTTTTTAGATTTTATTTATTTATTTGACAGAGAGAGACACAGCAAGAGAGGGAACACAAGCAGGGGGACTGGGAGAGGGTGCAGCAGGCTTCCCCGCGAGCAGAGAGCCCAATGCAGGGCTCGATCCCAGGACCCCGGGACCATGACCCGAGCCGAAGGCAGAGGCTTAACCCACTGAGCCACCCAGGTGCCCCTCTAATATAATTTCAATCTGCTTTTATAAGGAGAGTCAGACATCTGGGCCATTTCTAAATCTTGTTTATTTTAAGCACAATTATACTGCTTAAAAGAGACAACACAGGTAGGCTATGACTCCAATTCAAGAGACATATTAAGGAACAATCCAGAACTTAGCATCCAAACATCAGTGGTGGCACTTTCCCATAAATTATGTTAAACCCTCATCCACATAAAATGGATTTTATTTCATTTATAAATAATCCATAAATTATTCAGAGCCAATTTTATAACTGAAATGTAGTTGTTTAGAAGAGATTTAATGTAACATTTTGAAGTAAGGAACTTGATTTTTTTATTTCAAAAGATGAGTTTTAAAATAGTTTGGGAACTGGAAGCATCACTGGAATGTATTTATTTAGGTTGAAGCATATGAAATTGCTGTTTTTGTAGGTTACAGAAAAGGTAGAGAGTCAGCACGTTCTTAAGAATGGTTCAACTTAATACACATTCTCAAGGTGACTATTTGAAGTGTAAAACATGGGGTCAATGAAGAGCTTTTACTTATTTTCATAAAATCTGATGATGTCTTTCCTTCAAAATGTAAGCTAGCAAATCACATTAAAGGCATTGCTGAACAAGAACAAGGTAAGGGCGAAACTGCAAAGTCGTGGCAGCTTTTCCTGAGCTGTGTGTAATTGCAAAGTTACCTGCTTTTGGTAATTATCAAACCTGTCCAGGAGAAGTTTGGTTGGCTACCGCAGTTCAAAAGAAAAATAAAATAGCATTAAGCAGCAGCTGGGCAGCTGGGGAATGAAAAGGGAGTCACCCTACAGCTGGGCAAACAGTGAGGTCAATGAATCTACTACACACCTTCCATTTCTAGGCTTGGCTCTGTTTGTACACCCTGCCTGAAGCAAACCCACATACCATTTGGGTCCTGGTTCCAGTTACATCTTTAAAAAGAGGGTGGGAAAAAACTCAACAATAACTCTCTCTCTCTCTCAGCTGTCTATATTCTTCTTGCTAATAGCCAAAGGAAGAAACGAGAACATGTGACTCCTGACACAGAGAGATGAAAAGGCATCCCAGACAGCCCTGGGTATCTGAGAATTCTTTTCTTTTAAATACACCCTGAAGAAAAGACTTGAACTCTTGCTTTATTTAGATGCTGAGGACCTGTGTAAGCAAGTAATCTGCACAAACTCAGCCTTATGAACTAAGGATACTGAGCTGGCTGCCAACATGGGTTTCTTATAAACTAGTCTAGATTAAAAGGAAAACATTCTTGACCTAACACTAGCAAGAAAAGGGTGTAAATATCCCATCATAACATGGTTCAGAATGATAGCTGAGGATTTTCTACCCAGTTCAATGGTAATTTCCAGAAGGAAATTTCTTTTTCAGTTTTCCACTACTAAAATGTTAACAAGGACAATGAATGAATTTTAAAAGTTGAGGAGAAAAACACTAAAAGCTTTTTGAGAACTCTAATTGCAGATAATGAATGCAAGAACAAACTACATTATTTAGAACGTAAGCTGTTGACAGAAGTTAAATGTGTTTTGTATTTAAAATAAAATAACAGACAGTTTTCTCTTTTTCAAAGAAGTAGAAGAAAGCTTTTATTTTTTTAAAGGTGAATTTTGAATACATACTGCAAAGAAAATAATCGCTTCTCCATCAGCTTAATGCAAACACAAGCATTTGCATACCAAATGACATGATAGGCATATATCCATTTAAATGTACTCCAATAGCATATTTTCCTATTTGAATTCTTCTCTACTAAAACCTCATGCATAATTCTCCATTGAACACACTCAATTCATCTTTCCTACTCCATCTTTTCTTAACTGCAGAAGAATATAGTGAAATAGATTTCTTTGCAATTGTGAAATCCTATGCAAAAACTTTTGCACAGAAGCTGTTAATATTTTTTTCCTTACTGACAGACCCATGTAGTATATCTGACACTACTCTTGTACTTTAAATCAAAATAAATATCTATAGTAAATTTGAATATTTAGTGTCATGAAACCATTATGTATCTGAAAACTGTCCACATATTTGAAGATCAGTGTATTAAGCCTCTACATTTTACTTTTTTGTTTTTTTAATGTTTATTTATTTTTTTATTACTTTTATTTTATTATGTTAGTCACCAACATTTTACTTTCTGACTACTGGCACAGAAGTTGAAGGCATGATTTTAAGAATGGGTCTACCAGTTACCAGGTGTGGGGAATTTATTTTACACTTCTGCTCACCTTACAAGGTCATTGTGGACATTCAATTGTGCATCCCTAGGTGTGTGTGCATGTAACAAACTTTACTGAGTACTTACAATATGTGTGTGTGTGTGTGTATAATGTATACCATCAATATATATGTGTAATATGTATATATTTAGCTAAAGAAGCATTGTATAATGTTTACTATGTGCCAGACACCATTCTAAGCATTTTACCAATAATAGCTTATTTAGTCCTTCTAAAAAAACTCATGGGGTACGTACCTTTATTCTTCCTATTATACGGATGTGACAAGAAGGGCCTTGAGAGGTGAACTAACTCGCCCAAGGTCACATAAAAACTGGTAACTGGCAGAACAATGGTTGAAACACAGGCAGTATGGTTCCAGATTGGGTGTTTTAGACTGCTACGCTATAACCTTTGGGACTCTAAAGCACTATACAAATGGAAGGCCTCTTTACCTAGGGGATATAGCTACTCTTGGTTATATTTAGGCACAGAGGGAAAGAGGGCTGAGAGATACTTATTCACTCACCATTTGCTTGGTATTTACCATCCATAAGGCAATGATGGGTGTAAAAATAGGGACTTGGTTTCCTACTTCTAAGAGCTTAAATTTTGGGAGATTAAAAAATGGGCCTTGGAGAGTCTCATGGACACAGATGAAGGGAGAGGACATTCAAGTTGGAGGAATAGTACCAGCAAAGGTATAAGGAATAGGGGGAACACACAGGTACGGTGGGCACGCACAGACAATGACTTCGAGAAGGGGCTCCAGGGAAGGGCTTGAACAGTGGATGGCTGGGTAACTGGGTTGGAGAATAAGACTGCAGAAGTTGTCATGGGCCAGATCAGGAGAGCCTTGAAACCTCAACCAGAAAGTTTTAAAAAATATATTCTATAGGGGTTCATAAATCCACAGAGGTGTAAACGGTATGGTCAAAGCAGTATCTTAGCAGCAATTTGATGAAGATATGCAGGAGGGTTTGGGGTGTGAAGTAACCTCAGTTAGCATAAAACAGGAGGGAAGGGAAAGAAAGAGAATCCAGGATAACAGTCACAGGGCATTTTCCCTGTTCTTACTCTGTCTGACCTTTTCTTAGACTTGACACGTCTCCTTCCACCATGGAGTTCAGCACCCTCCCGGTCTGGTCTTAACACTGGCCCAGATAGCACTTTGTGCACTACTCTAAGTCAGTCACTTGATGCTTCCTCCTCAAAAGTGTGTTTTCCGGCCTCTGTGGCCTTCTCCCAAGCCAAGCCCACTGCCTGCGATGTTCTCCCCGGGCACCTTGTCCTAACATTTTGACTCATCCTTCAAGGCAAGGTCAGTGTTCCCTGGCTCCCCAACTAGAGCTACTGTGTTCTTCCAACTGCCAAGATCTTCTCATTGACAGTACTCCGGACTCTCTGCATGTGTCATAGATACCTGTGTAGCATCCAGTATCATGGATTGTCCTTAAATTCAGCTGGGGCACCGGCAGGGTCTTGCGTACCCTTTGGATTTTTTTTTTTTTAAGATTTTATTTATTTATTTGACAGAGGGATAGAGAGAGAGCACAAGTAGGGAAAGGGGCAGGAAGAGGGAGAGGGAGAAGCAGGCTCTCCACTGAGCAGGGAGCTGGACATGGGGCTTGATCCCAGGACCCCAGGATCATGACCTGAGCTGAAGGCAAACGCTTAACCGACTGAGCCACCCAGGCGCCCCTACCCTTTGGATTCTTGATACTGCCTTTAGACAGTGGGAGTAAAATAGGCATTTGGTGAGAAACAAATGAAGGGCAGGAGGACATTTTACAGTCAGCTTGTCCATTCATATCGTCATTTAACTAATATTTACTAAATACCTAGTATGTGCCTGGCATTATTTTTCTCCCTCCCCAGCATCCAAAATAGCATTGCCAATAAAATACCTGGGATTGGACTAATGAGATGATAAATAGCTCTAAATCACCGTGAGATACAGTTAGCATTGGAGTTCATGGCCCCTGAAAAAAGAAAGGTGTGGAGGCTGGGCTGAGAGGAAATGAAAAGCAGTATGTTAGTGACAATATTTCCTAACCTGCTGGTTTACTAACTCCATCAATCACTAAAAGCTCTTCTGAGAAACTACATTTTTGGGGTTTCCTTAATTGTCAGCATCCTAAGATAAAGATCTCTTTTCTACAGTCAATACATGACAAGGCTCGAATTATAACTGAGTTTCTGCAAGTGCCAGACTAACACCACCACCAAATTAGGGCCACAGCCTTGAATGCCCATTCCTGTTGTTTCCCAACAAGTTCTTGGGTTCCCCAGGAAAGCAGGACCCCCGGGCCACCCTATGCTGAGCCCCAGGGCTGTGTTGCAAGGAACCTGGCCCCTCAAGGGGCTGCACAGCCTCAGTCCAGGTTATGGACTCTGCCTGGCCGTGCTGTGTCTCCGAGGGCTTATTATTATTATTTTTAAAGATTTTATTTATTTATTTGAGAGACAGAGAGAGCACAAGCAGCGGGGGAGTGGCAGAGGGAGAAGTAGGCTCCTCACCAAGCAGGCAGCCTGATGCAGGGCTCGATCCCAGCACTTGGATCATGACCTGAGCTGAAGGCAGACCCTTAACTGACTGAGCCACCCAGGTGCCCTTCCAAAGGCTTATTTTGGACAGGGGCAGCAGGCAGGAAGTATCTGTCAGAGAACACTCATTACCACTGCATGCCAGGATCCTTCCACCTGCAACCTTGAGCCTTCTTGCTCTGTAGGATACTAAGCCAACCCTGGTGATGAATAGTCTCCGGAGCCAGGCAGAACCAGATTTGAGTTCCTGTGCTACCACTTACTAGCCAACAAACTTCTTAACTTTTCTGGGCCCTAGTTCCTTTGAGGTAAAATGGGGATTAAATGAGAGAATGCATAGAAGCACATAACAGAATGGATAGTTTTGATTCTTGACAGTTCCTAAAGTCTGATGTAGAAATAAGTGTGTGGGCTCTCGAGCCAGATTACCTGGCTTCATATTATGCTCTAAGCTAAGAGCTATAGGTCACTGTTGTTTATTCTCATTTGTGGCATGCGGGCTGGAAAAGTTGCTGATCCCTGAGGTACTGAGTGGTCTGCAGGACAGACATGATGATGAACTCTCATAAATCCATCTCCTCTTCCTAGGCTGGTATGGCTTTCCACAGGTCAATGAAAGCAGAATTTACAAAATTCCATTACATATGCGAAATAACATAGGGATAACCCAACTTTGAGAGAGTATACTGGTGGTTAGAGCTTAGACTCCCAGAATGGACTGCTTGGGTTCAAATCCTACTTCTGCACTTACGGGGTAATCTTGGGCAAGCCATTTCACCTTTCTGTGCCTTGGTTTCCTCACTGTAAAGCCAGCATAACATTCTTACTCATGGCATGCATAGGGTAGTTAGAAGGATTAAAGATGTCCACACGTGTAAAGAGCACAAAAAGCCTGACATATAAGTGTACAGTAAATATCAGTTACTGAGGGCGCCTGAGTGGCTCAGTCGTTAAGCATCTGCCTTTGGCTCAGGTCATGATCCCAGGGTCCTGGGATCAAGTCCCACATCGGGCTCCCTGCTCAGCGGGAAGCGTGCTTCTCCCTCTCCCACTCCCCCTGCTTGTGTTCCTGCTCTCGCTGTGTCTCTCTGTCAAATAAATAAATAAAATCTTTAAAAAAAAATCAGTTACTGATATTTGAAAAAAATGATCATAAAACATTTTTTAAAAATTTATTTTTGAGAGAGAGAGAAAGAGAGAGCTTGTGAGTGTGGGGGGTGGGGGAAGGACAGAGGGAGTGGCAGAGAGAGAATCTCAAGCAGACTCAACACTGAGCACAGAGCCTGACTCGGGGCTCAATCCCAGGACCCTGAGATCATGACCTGAGCCGAAACCAAGAGTTGGATGCTTAACTGGACACTTAGCTGACTCAGCCATCCAGGCACCCCTATCACAACACATTTTATTTTATTTTAAGATTTTATTTATTTATTTGACAGAGAGCAAGAGAGCACAAGCAGAGGGAACAGTAGAGGGAGAGGGAGAACCAGGCTCCCCACCAAGCAGGGAGCCTGATGTGGGGCTCGATCCCAGGACCCTGGGATCATGACCTGAGCCAAAGGCAGACGCTTAACCATCTGAGGTAGCCAGGCGCCCCAAGATTATCATTTCTAATAGACATAAAGGGAAGGAAATTGGTGATATTTCCATTTATGCCATTTATGTATACGTTAAGAATTTTAGCAAAGCTCTTTAGAATGAGCATATAGATCAAGATGAACAACTAAATAGCATGAGATGCTGTCTTTACAGCTAGTTTATCAAGGAAAACTTGAGGTATGCTCTGGCTCCACTGAAATGAAATCAGTACAACAGTCTGAATTTATCATCAAATTACATTTATAATTCAAACAAATGCTTTGAACAAAAGGCATTGTCTGAGACTCTGGACCTCGCTGCCTAGGGCCTGCCAACCAACCAAAAGACAGGGCAACAGAAACACAGAGAATAAACACAAGGGAAAATAGAGAAGACATATATGCAATGGGAGGAAATATGGCTAAAGAAAAGAAAAAAAATAATTATATTACGTTTAGTGTAATGTTAAAGATTTTGTTTCAGGAGTAATTATAAAGGGCACTATTTCAATGGAAAGAGCTTAGGTCTATGAAATCCAATAAACTTGGATTTTGATCCTTGCTTTGCTGGCTGTAACCTCAGTCTTTCCGACCCTCAGTATGAGTCTTATCTATTAGAGATGACAATATGAGGTCTCCCTACGCCAAAATTAGGGGGACAACCAAACTGTGCCTCTCAAAACACCTTGAAAAGTACGGAATGGAGGAAAAAGTACAAACTAGAGGCCAAATTGGAAGAAAAAACTGATCGTGTAACTAGAAGTCTTCTTTCTAAGAGGATTTTAATACTATCCTGCTAAAAGGAGACTAGTGGATGAAGCTCAGAGGAAATAATACAGGATGGCATTTAGCAGTCTAAAGGAAAATAGAATCCATGCCATTGTTAATGTTTTTGTTTTCTTTTGTAAATTGACTGTTTCCGTCTCCAGTTTCAAGAGCCTGTGTTAGGGGAAGGAGCATTCGAGTCTCAGATATCCCAGGGCGAGCCCTCAATCCACCATGCCCCACCCATTTGACCTGGGGGCAAGACTACTCATCTCTGCTAGCCCGCTTTCTCACCTATAAGGGGGGAGGGGTGGTTGGACCACATGATCCCCCAGGCCTTCTCCAACTCTAAAATTCTGTGAGTCCATGATTTCAGATACTAATCTTACAACAACTAAATACCGTAAGAATTTATGACTTGAGTGTGTGTGTGTGTGTGTGTGTGTGTGTGTGTGTGTGTGTAAAATACTTTTCAGTGGCTAAAGGGATTGATTTTTTTCAGTGTCAGGGCAAATGGCAGATAAATTTTAATCGAAAGGAAAAGCCAGTGTAACAACAAATTATACTAATTATCTCCTGCTTTTGTTGACTTGAGGCAGCAAGTAGTACACCATGCTACGCTGAGAATGTAGGATTCCTCCTACAATCCTCCATGGGCTCTGAGGCCATAACTCATCTGCTCTGTTGCACAGAAAGTATCTAGAAATGAACAATGCCTGGATAGTCTAACACACCGTTATACTGATGAACCTTATTCCAGGATATCTATCACTCTAGTGACTTTAATTAGCTCCCAAGCTGATTAGTGATCAATCATCAAGTGCTCATCAAGGAGGAAAACCCAAGAACTCTTTGGTGGGTGCAGGGGTGATACATAGATTTGCCACATGCTTTTATTTTTTATTGTTAATATTTAAGTTAAAACAGGGCATTAGTCATCTTTTTCAAAATGCTAAATTTAACAACTTTAAAGTGGCAAATTACAATTAGTTTTACAAGATTTTGCTACTTTAATAAAAATTTTTAATAAAAAATGACTAATTTATCCTAAAGATAAATTATTTTATGCCTTATTAAAAAGAAAATGTTTCTATCTGTAACAAGAGTGACCCGTACTTATTAATCTTAATCTGTCCTAGCTCTATTTGCAACAGTCACTACAGGCAGTTTGTAATTTAAGTCTTCGAGTCATAGTTAGGGGTTATTGGTTTTGTCTATGAACTCTTGATGAACATTCATATTCAGCAAACATTTCTTGAGCCCCCTACTATGTACCACAAATAGGCCTTGTCCTACTTGATTCCATTACATTCTATTACTAGAAATCCAGTAACATTTTATTCTTTATTGATTGATAGCAGTTCATTAGTGCCTAAGAGTAATTTTTTATGAGAGCAATTAATGTGGTATAATATCTTTCTGCTTCACAATTTTTTTTAAAGATTTTTATTTATTTATTTGAGAGAGAATGAGAGAGCAAGCACACGAGAGGGGGGAGGGTCAGGGGGAGAAGGAGACTCCCCGCCAAGCAGGGAGCCCGAAGCGGGACTCGATCCTGGGACTCCAGGTGCCCTCTATCAGAGATTTTTAACATGAAATAAATGTCACTGTCACCAAAAATTCTGATTTTGTTAAGGATATTTTCCTTGTAGGTGCCTGGGTGGCTCAGCTGGTTAAGCGACTGCCTTCGGCTCAGGTCATGATCCTGGAGTCCCGGGATCGAGTCCCACATCGGGCTCCCTGCTCAGCGGGGAGTCTGCTTCTCCCTCTGACCCTCTTCCCTCTCGTGCTCAAATAAATAAAATCTTTAAAAAAAAAAAAAAGGATATTTTCCTTGTCTCTCAAGTACTTCATGTGGTGGAAAGGGCAGAAGATTTTTTACAAAGTCCAATGTACTACTCCCTTTATTTTTACATCAATGATTTGCTAATGCTCTGGCAATATTCAAGCACGTGGAGTTCCCTGCACAGGCAATGTGGTCTGACACATCTGTGCTTTCCCTCATGTACTAATTGCTTTTTGGAACACCCTTCCCACCCTTCCTTTATCACTAAAATCAGGTGTCATGGGCTCTAGGAGTCTCCCAGGTGACTCTGGGCTTTGCACAGAGCTGTAGAGACCTGTCTCTTTACCTAGTCCAGCATCTAACACCAAAAATGGAAATATCTCACTAGTCTAGTTCACTGGCTATGTGCTTGTCATCGAGGCATTTCCAGGACCTATGTATTTGTTGAAAGGCCCCTCCCAGGCACTGGGTGTGTATTACTTGGATGCAGTAGAGATGATCCTGTAACAACTCTACAGCAGAGGCAACAATGCTTTTAGTGCTTTCCATTTAACTGACTTAGAGACAGGGAACAGACTCTGAAATTTGGGACAAATGCTGAATAACTGCATTCCATAAATCCTAGGACATTACAGATCACAGGCCTCCTCCACATACTTGCTGGGCAACCATCCTCCGAAGACGGAGAGCAGGGTCTTAAAAGACAGCCCGTTTCATTTCTCACCAGCTCTAATAGTTAAACTCAGGCGCCAGCTACCTGGGATCAAATCTATGTTTTGCCTTTTAGAATGTTTCCTCACCTCTAATTGGGAATAAGAATAGTACCTGTTAGACTGTTGTGAAGATAAAATGAATGAATACATGTCAAGCACTTGCAGGGGTAACAGACACACAGTGAATGCTTAATGGATGCTATTATAATAAATGAAACACCCTTCTTTCACATCCTTTAAGCGCACAATGGCCTCAGCCCCACTGAGGCTGACTGGTTTATTTTCACACCTGAGAGGCTAAGAGCAGAGAGATGGTCTTTGTTTTATGCATCAAAGGAACAGAGGGGCAAAGAGACTTAATCCTTGCCCGACAAGTCAAGAGAGAAAAATCAGTGATAGAGAAGGTCATTCAGAAAGCCCTTGTTTCAAAAGGGGTTTTCAGCCAGTCTTCAGAGGCACTGAAATACAAGTTTAATCTACTGAAAAAAACACCCAAGAGCTGCCACCTGGAATACTTATTAACCAGGGCGACCCTGAACACAGTGGCAGAGTGACAATGGGAAAGGTTAAAGTAGTCGGCAATGTTGAGGGAGAAAGTATATGTAAAATGAAAAGCCAAAGAATTTACTAGAATTTCAAAGTCTCCTGCAATATTAAATATTTAATTATTTTCAGGAAAATGTTTCACATGCCTCCAACATTGAAAGAGGACGTTAGCTGCCTCCCTTTTGACCACAAACTCGCTAGCGAGGTTCTTCCTGGCTAGCCTCTTGGCTCAGGTGGAAGACCTAAGGGCAAAGCATTCCCTGACGGGAAGCAAAACTACCCTTCAAGGATAAGGGCTGCCTTGAACCAGCAAGACCCCACCTGTTGACTAACTCCAAGGCAGTGATGGATTTGACCTTCACTGCCCACCGGCACACGTACCCACCCACCTTTGCCCCAAATTCTCCTGGTAGAAACCTGGAAGTATTTTTGGCACTTTGGAGCCAGTCTTTGAGACGCTAGTTACTGTCTTCCTGGTACTGGCCTCACTGAAATAAATTCCTTTCCTGTTTCACCACCATTCATTTCCTCTGCCTTTGGATTGTGTCAGCGGCAAGTGGCTGAACCGGGTCTGTTTGGGACCCCAGAGCCAGGGGCTCTTGCACCCCTGCGGGCCAGCTACAGCATTCTGTGCGTACGTTAGACATTTAAGTTACAAGGTTCAGTACAGGAAATATTTATTTATTTATTTACTTATTTATTTATTTTTAAAGTGAAAAAAAATTTTTTGAAGATTTTACTTATTTATTTGAGAGACAGAGAAAGATAGTGAGAGAGGGAACACAAGCAGGGGGAGCGGGAGAGGGAGAAGCAAACTCCCCACGGAGCAGGGAGCTCGATGCGGGGCTCAATCCCAGGACCCTGGGATCGTGACCTGAGCCGAAGGCAGACGCTTAACCACTGAGCCACCCCGGCACCCTAGTACAGGAAATATTTAAACTGATGACACAAGACACTTGGAATCATAAAATGAAAGCCCTTTAATGCTTAGAATTGCAGTATCAACTACAATGGGGAAAACTGGTATTAGAATCCTTTTCTTTCAGTGAAAAATGGTTTGGAATTTGAAACATATCCTGTGCCTCAAATCTAATTCATCTCATTCCATTTATTTAAAAAAATAAAAGGGTGAGGGGAACAGAGAAGGAAGGCGAGAGGCCTTAATCTGTGCAAAGAAGCTTTCTGAGCTTTCAAAGGCTTTTGACAAGATGTCTAACCATTTTTTTAAAAGATTTTATTTCTTTATTTGGCAGCGAGAGAGCACAAGCAGGGCGAGTGGCAGGCAGAGGGAGAAGCAGACTCCACAATGAGCGGGAAATCCGATGTGGGGCTCGATCCTAGAACCACCCCCCCCCCCACCCCCACCCCACATACACATACCATGACGGGAACCAAAGGCAGAGGCTTAACTGACAGAGCCACACAGGCGCCCTAGATGTCTAACCATTTTTTGCTGCCCTATTTTCACGACAATTTCATTTTGGTACTCGAAATCCTTCAACCCCTGACTTGTCCTTTCTCTCTAGATATGGGTCCAGAAGGAAATTCTATGAATATGGCTCAAGTTCTTCCAAATTATATGCACTGGCTCACATTGCTCCTTTTGCCTCCAAAACCTTCCCCGTCCCCTCTCCCTCTCTCCTATTACTGAAATCCTGTCCATTTTTACCTTTTCCTCTCAGAACTTTTCTCAGTCCTCAATGTGTCTCAAATTCTCTTTGGATCTCCAAACCCTCTGCCTGAACCTCTGTTGGTACATAATGTTGGTACATAATAACCTCAGGTTATAACTGCCAGTAAAAAAAGATTACAGTGTGTGCCTGGTCTGAGACTTCCTAGCTGTGTAACCTTCAGCAATATATCAACCTCTCTGTGCTTCACCTACCCATGAGGCTGTTGGGGGAATTTAAAAAGCTAATTAATGTAAAGTGCTTAGAATGGTACCTGACAAAAGTTAGCTGTTATTATGTTCTGGCTGAGCTTTAATCTCGATTGGGAAGCCTGACTGGGGAACTCTCACTTGAAGCAGCCCCCATAGGAAACTATTTACTAATCTGAATCAAAATAAAACCTGGGTTTCAGTTCCAACCTGGGACTTCAGTTAATCACTTAATCTGAGTCTCTGTAATATTCTCCTTAAATGAGGAGGTTAATTTGATTATTTCTAAAGGCCGATTCAGTGCTTAAAATTCTACAGTCTACAATTCTACAATCAGCCTACAGTAGGATGAAATTCAGATAATCATGTGAGTCAGAAAATCATGTATTAAGATATGCTGAAATGGATACAAGTGATTTACATCTTGATTTCTGCCACATGATTTGTACATTTTTACTGGTGACCATTTCTGGTCCACTTGGAGACAATAAATCCAAGCAAAATGCCCCTAATTTATTCTATGTATATGTATGTTGTCTCTATACCTTTGGGTTTGATAAGCAATGATAAACAAAGCTAAATACTTTACCCAATAAAAACAAAACATTCTGATTAAGTATAAAGCACTAAAACACTGTAATTAGTTAAAAGTCATAATAATACTGTATTTTAGAATGTAATAGGATAAAATACTCTTTGAGAAGAATTCTTGGTATGACACATTCTTTAGAAATTTTTTGTTTGTCCTGAACTATACTTTCTAACATTTTCTTTTTCATTTCTAAGCCAAATAATTTTTTTTCCAGTTCATATTGCTCACTTCTTTTAGAAGATAGTCTTATTTGTAGTTCATAAGCACCAACCATAACTAAATCTCAAATCTCAGAGAGAAAATGAAAATTCCAAGCAGGCACTTGGGATCATTTGGCTTCATTAATTAGCAGGGTGCCCTAAAATGCATCTGTGTATAAAGTTCTTATCAAACAGCTGTCCTCAGAGATTCACGCAATGGAAAAAATTTTATTAATCCCAAACATTTTGGGAGGAAAATGAAGCCAGGCTAAATTAGTTAACTTCATCTCCAAAGTCAGTCTGTGTCAACCCCAAGACTAGAATTCAGAAGTTGGCAGAGTCATCTGATCCCAACACCTCTCTCTCTCTCTCTTTCCATTGAAGTGTCTAGTTATAATATGCCAGAGGATATATGTGAACACTTTGTCAGTCCAAGATCTCTAAGTAGACTGCTTTTTAAAAAAGTTTTCCAGGTGGCATCATGGAGAATGTGGTATTCCCAAGAGGTTTTCAATTTTGGAGCTTTTTACATATCCTTTCTACCTTATTTCTCTTTGCTCAGTGTTTTGTTCTGAGACGAGACCTTTTTGTAGTCCATCTCAAAGGAATGATTTTTCATTTTCACTACAAAGATATATATTTCAAATACTTAAAATGCCCTCAAGCTAAAATACTTAGCCAAAAAAATAAATAAATAAACACCCTCTTTGAGGCTCAGAGAAAAATCTTATGATATGGGGTGGCGAGTATCTTGGGCTCTTTCGGAATGACTTTTCAACCTTGCCCTGGGCATGTTTCTTTGTTATAGAAGAATGCATTAGCTCCTGGTTCGTGGGAGGCTCACAAGCCAGCCAAGAAAGCTTTCCTCAGCAGTCCTCTGAGGTGGAGTCTTCAAGGAAGGGCTTGAAATAATAAACAGTGTCTTCCCTCTCATCCCTTCTAAAAAATAATTAGCTTTTTATTTTAACATTTTAAAGAGATAAGTGGTTCAAAGATATGTAAAGGCCAGGGTGGATATCTGTGTGCATGCAGCAACCCCATTTTCCAAATCCCATAAAAGATGCTCAGTGGCCTCTGGGTTTGGTACTAGGACAGCTTTTCCATTTTCCATTTCCATTTGTTAGGCAAATCAGAAGTGCAGTTCAGAAGGAGGAAACAAAGGTGAATGGAGTATCCAGTAATAGATCCTTAGCAGTAATCACTGTGTATGAACACACAGCTGCACTGGTGGTGTTGACACATATAACATTAAAGATAAATGAAAGACTGTATCTTAAAGAGGCACTCCAAATGAACATACCCCAACATTAAAGCTTCAAGTGCAAAGCCATTTGGGTTTCCCATTCTGTAACCCCACCCGGACTGTCTGGAAAGCTCGAATGAATTTTTACAAGTGTCCAGGAGAGCATGCAGTGTGAGTTTTACCTATGAGTTTTATCTATTAGATCACGTTCCACCCACCCTCCTTTCCCCACCTGCCCTGCACATCCTTCCCCAAGGCAGCTGTCAGGTGGACAACGGATGGGCCGTAGGGATGAGGCTGGGTTTAGATTTTGGAGCATTCATTAACTGTGTGATCCTGAGCTAATCATTCTGAGCCCCAGTTCCCACTCATTACACTGGGAATAGGAATAGGGCTGCTGCAAGAAATGAATGGGGTAATGCACTTGCTTCATGAGAAGGGCTGGATAAATCTTCATTTTCTCAGTTCTTTCCGCATAATGTTAATGGAAACTGAGGACAGATTACCTCCTGACTCTGGCTAGCCATGTGTGTCACTGATGTATAGGGAGTGTGATGATCAATTACACATAATTAACAATCAATTTCATGTGGATTTATCATGACTGTCTGTGTTCATCTTTGTTAGAATTTGCTTACTGAGGATGGTCAGCTCTTCATTTTTTAAAATGCTGAGTAAAATGCTGAGTAAAATGCTGCAAAGCAAAGAGATATTAATAGAGGACAGATCATTGTTTTTCTGCTAAAATGCAACATAACCTTTTGAGATTTTGGTATCAGGGGAGAGATCTAGCACTTTAACCTACTGTTTACCAGAGAGATGAAAGCAAACTTTGTTTTGAATGCCCCCTCTGACTTTTCGTGTCACCCTTGTTCTGTTTCTGCTTTTCCATCTCCCCACTAACCTGATGGCAGCCCTGTTCACATCTACTAGTGATCAGTTTTCTTAGGGGAAGTTACCTTCTTTTTTCTTTTTTGTACAAAAGTAATATACATCCATTATAAGGAAAACCCGTATGTATACGTGTATATACATCCATAAAAGTCATGTGTAATTACTGTTGATGCCATCCCTGATCTCCACAGACAAGGAGCTATTACCGTCCCCACTCCACTAATGATGAAGAGGATGACATGACCAGGATGACACATACAACTGACATTTATTAAGCATTTACTATGGGCCAGGTGCTGTTCTCAATGCCTCATCTGTATTAATTCAGCTTTATTTTTTCTCTTAGCACTTATACCTGCCATACTATACATTTATTTGTTTACTGTCCGTTTCTCCCCACCAGAATATAAATGCCTTGAGAAGAAGTAAGTGGCCTGTGTTTATTCATACCTACATCCCCAGGGTATCTCAAAGTGCCTTGTACTGTAACAGGCATTTTAAAAATGTTTGTTGAATAAATAAATTAGTCTTCATAATAATGTGGGTGAACCTCATCCAATCTGGTGAGGGCCTGAATACAGAACACAACGGTTGAATAAGAGAATTTGCTCTCTCTGCCCTACGTGTCTTCAAGGTGAGACATGATCATCCCGAGGCCCTGTTTCTGCAAATAAAGGCAAGGCTGAGGAAAAAATATAGAAAAGGGAATGCATGTCTTCAAAGCCTTTCCTTCTGGATGGCACTCTGATGCCACCATCTTCTCTCCCGTTTGGAAGTCCAGCCTTTTATGTCTGAGGCACACAACCTGTACTCAAAGAATCTGATAAAACATGGTTCACTCTATGGTATAAATGATCATAAGGCATTTCTTTTGACTCTTTCTGGGTGTTTGTATTTTATTTAAGACAAAACCTTCTGAATGTTTGGAATGTTTGGAATAACCGAGAGGCCTCTGGGAGAAATATCTTTGGGTAAGGAAGTCCACACATAAGGCTCACCACTAAGGTTGACTGTAATTTAAAATAAAGCACTCCAACTCCGCTGGTATAAGGAAGTTAATGTACTTTTCAAAATGTTTCGACTCCCAAGGAGTATCAAGGGAAAAAAAAAAAAAAGGGAGGAGTGAATATGTGTCAGAAAAGGCAATTAAGGGCGCCTGGGTGGCTCAGTTGGTTAAGCGGCGGCCTTCGGCTCAGGTCCTGTTGGGATTGAGTCCTGCATCGGGCTCCTTGCTCAGCAGAGAGCCTGCTTCTCCCTCTCCCTCTGCCTGCCACTTCCCCTGCTTCTCTCTCTCTCTGTCAAATAAATAAATAAAATCTTAAAAAAAAAAAAAAAAGAAAAGGCAATTAAATAGCATCCTCAGTTGCTCAAGGCTACATATTTTGTACCTGTTGCTTCAGCAATCATTAGTACCTCATCAGTTGTACAAACTTCTATGCATGATGTAACTCAGATGGTCATTTGCACATGACCAGTCAGTGGTTGCTCAAGGAACCTCAACCACATTCCCCCAACTCCTGGTCCCCTGTTCAAATACTCCTCATCTTTTCTTTCCGAATGTAAGCTGAATATGTATAATGAATAGATGTCATTTCAACAAGACAGAATTTGTGTATCTGAATTTAAAGTGCAAGAGAGATGAAATATCATCATCTTTTATAGTAAACTGTGTGTGCGTATGTGTGCGTGTGTGTAATATGAAGGTCTTTCCCAAAGGAACAGGACCTCTGACCTCGGCTGAGCATGCTCTCTGGTTAAGATCATTTTTTTTTCAAATGCAGACTCCACACTCAGTGTGGAGTCCAATGTGGGGCTTGAACTCACGACCACGAGATCAAGATGTGGGCCGATATCAATAGTCAGATGCTCAACTAGTGACTGAGCCACCCACGTGCCCCAAGATGAATTTTTTTCCCAAGAGTTTAAAGTGATCTACAGACTACCTAATTAGAACCTCATTGCTCATTCTCCACTATCCCTTAGTTCCTTAACTGATCCTATGAGGTTAAATGACTCTGACAGGGTCATTCAAACTCCAGTGGCCTTTTCTAGAACCTGGCTCCCTTAGGCTTTCAGACTGATAAAAAAGGATGAGAGTTCTGAGTTAGCTTACTGGATTCATCTACATAAAGTCTGATAAATGTGTAAGTCCATTTGATAGGCTTAATATAGGAAAAATTTCACTATGCACATCCCTCTTTGAGATAAAATTTTCACATTTTACTGATTTTCCTCATATGCAACAAGTTTACTTTGCCATTGTTGCTTTGACTAGTACTACTAGCTTCAGACCATAATCAACATGCTCTTGTCTATGAGGTCATGACAATCAGCAAATCTATTTTTTTAAAGTATTAAAGATTGATTTATGTTTCTAGGCAAAACAATGTCTAAGCAAAGGGATCTACAAGGAAAATGCCACAGAGCTCTCATCTTAGAACAGTTCAATGGAAGAAGATATAGAATTTCTTCTTTGGATGTCTCAGAGGCATGATGCTCACTTAACTTTTCAATTCTAAATGTAGGGGTGCCTGGGTGGCTCAGTCGTCAAGCGTCTTCCTTCGGCTCAGGTCATGATCCCAGGGTCCTGGGATCGAGCCCCGTATTGGGCTCCCTGCTTGGTGAGCCTGCTTCTCCCTCTCCCTCTGCTGCTCCCCCTGCTTGTGCTCTCTCTCTTTGTCAAATAAATAAATAAAATCTTAAAAAAAAATAAAAATAAAAAATAAATTCTAAATCTAGAAATGGTTGCCAAATTAGGGTATCAGAAATTAACAAATCACACAAAAAAACATGAGCTAATAAATGGCCTTTATCATCAAAAACTCAATTTCATTAGCGGGATGCCTGGGTGGCAGTTGGTTAAGCAACTGACTCCTGGTTTTGGCTCAGGTCATGGTCTCAGGGTTGTGAGACTGATCCCCATGTGGGGCTCCGCACTCAGTGTGGAGTTTGCTTAAGACTTTCTCTCCCTCTCCCTCTGCCCTCCCCCTCCACATGCATTCTCTCTAAAATAAATTTAAAAAATTCAAATTTATCACACATGTACAAAAAAATTGGAAAGTGAATTTTATAAGAATACGACTCATAAATAAAAAGCTTAAAACTACAGTGTCTTTTAATTAGCAAGTATCAATGGAGCATTAAAAACAATTTACAAAATTGCATTTTACACACATGGGTTTTTAAGAACAAATGGGATTTGTAAATCAAGAAACATATGTTAATAATGTTTCAGGTTTAATTTGCCTATAAATAAGAATTCAAATAATCTTGTACAATAAAAATGCAAATATCTATAGCTACAACAAATTAATATTACTCATTATGTTATTCTCTCTTGTAAAATAAAAACTCATCATATTCCTCCAGGAGGAATTTGTGTTTAATAGTATGATCATTAAGTGTAAAAAAATTTACATGGACAATGACTAATTCCAACCTGCAACTTCACTGTTGTTTTTTATTTTAAATAAAATAGCTTTAAATTATTTAATTTCTTATGATTATATGCAGTAACCTGAATAAAATTTAAATTCAAAAAAGCAAATTATTGCCAAGGAGAAAAATATATTTCTCCTCAAAAGTAATTTTAATATATTAGATCATTAACCAATTTAACTGAAATGGGGAAAAAATTAACAGAATAAAGCAACTCTAAATTGCTCAAATCCCAGAATGGCTAATTTAAGAGCAGTAATAATTTAAGACGAAATACTCTGGAATTAAATATATGTACAGATCACCTATAATCCAACCAGTTAAAAACATGTCTTACTGGGACACTTATACTCTAGTTCCTTAAAAGTGTGCTAACTCCATATACATATTTACTTGAATACAGTCTCCCCAAATTGAGAGGGTATGGCAAAATGTAGTAGTGTGTATCTATCCACTTGGTTCCACATTTCAACCAGAGAAGCATCCATCAACACCCTAGCTTAGAATAAATTCTAGCAAGAGCAGTGTTCTGCAAACCAAAATTCTAACCCAAGGATTCTTGCAAAAGAAGAAAGATTACGTGCTTACCGTATAGAGTTCATTAAGAACCTTCATCAGATCCTCATGAAGTTGGAATGCAATCTCTTTGCTCTATAATTAAGAAGAAATTAAGAATATTTAAAAATGTAATAGAAACTTGTTTCTAAATTATTTATATCTTAAAAAGTCCAGTGACTGAAAATAGAAGAATGTATATAAAAACAATGGAAGGCCAGCATACCCCTAAATAATAAACATCTTTGACCAAGCTGCCCCCTCCTTTCTTTGTTTTTTTTTTTTATAAGTAAGCTCTGTGCCCAACATGGGGCTTGAACTCAAGACCCTGAGATCAAGGGTCACATGCTCTACTGACTGAGCCAGTGAGGCACCCCCCTGCCCTCTTTTTAATTACAATATAGTTGACACAATATTACATTAGTTTCAGGTGTACAACACAGTGATTCAACATCTCTATATGTTATGCTGTGCTCACAAGTGCAGCTACCATCTGTCACCACACAATGCTATTACAATATCATTTATATTCCCTATGCTGTATCTTTCATCTCCATAACTTATTCATTCTATAACTGGAAGCCTTGTATCTCCCACTCCCTTTCACCCATTTTGCCCATCCCCCTTCCTCCCTCCTATGTGACAACCAACAGTTTGTTCTCCACATTTATGGGTCTGTTTCTGCTTGTTTATTTTGCTTTTTAGATTCCAGATGTAAATGAAATCATACGGTATTTATCTTTCTTTGTCTGACTTATTTCACTTAGCATAATACTCTCCTGGTCCATCCATGTTGTTGCAAATGGCAAGATCTGATTCTTTTTTATGACTCAGTAATATTCTACTACACACACACACACACACACACACACACACACACACACACACACACA
>NW_027397076.1:39980746-40027835 GCF_003265705.2 Callorhinus ursinus
ACACACACACACACACACACACACACACACACACACACACACACACACACACACCCCATCTTTATCCATTCATCTATCAATGGACACTTGGGTTGCTTCCATATCTTGGCTATTGTAGATAATTCTACAATAAACAGAGGGGTGCATATGTCTTTTCGAATGAGTGTTTTCATTTTCTTTGGGTAAATAACCTGTAGCAGAATTACTGGATCATATGATACTTGCATTTTTAATTTTTTTTAAAGATTTCATTTTTAAGTAATCTCTACATCCTATGTTAGCTTGAACTCATGAAACTCAAGATCAAGAGTCGCATGCTCCACCTATTTATTAAGCCAGTCAGGTGCCCCTCTATTTTTAATATTTTCATTTCTGCAGCGGCCGCACCGATTAACATCTCCAGCAACAGTGCATAAGGGTCCTCTTTCCCCCATATCCTTGCCAACAGTTATTTCTTATCTTTTTGATTCTAGCTAAATGGCCCTTTCTAGATACTAGATGTGTGCCCCAACTGTCACCAAAGACTGGGTAGAGGAAAATAAGTAGAGTCTGAATGGCTCTCCCACCATCTGAATCAGACTTTATCAAGAAGAAAGAAAAAAGTTTTCAGAACAGAATTTTACTTAGTTGCATTATTCATTAAAGAATCAGAAATAGGGGCGCCTGGGTGGCTCAGTTGGCTGAATGCCTGACCACTGACTTCAGCTCAGGTCTTAATCTCAGGGTCATACGTTCAAGCCTCACATTGGACTCCACACTGGGTGTGCAGCCTCCTTAACAAACAAACAAACAAACAAAAAAGATGAATTCCAGCATCCCATCTTAGTACTGTCACAAAGAAATTTTGTGATTCCCAAAAAGCTAAGTTAGAAACCAAAACAGAAATTAACTCTCCCTTTCTAAAATAACTATTTGACTATAATTTTAACTTTAAGAAAGCAGTTTCAAAGCAGTGAGATGGTGAGGCCACTTATCATCCATATACTTTTGCTTCTGTATTTATTAACTTCTTTTTTTCAAGTTCTTATTTGAATTCCAGTCAGTTAACATACAGTGTAATATCGGTTTCAGGTGTACAATCTAGTGATTCATCATTTCCATACAACACCTGGTGCTCATCTGCATTTATTATTAAGATGAAAAAGAGTTCTACGCTTCTGCTCAGTTGGTAAATAACCAGCATTCAAAACAGTCTTCCCTAGGCTAATTCTGTGACTTTGATATATGAGTATTTGAATATTTTTTCCAGCAAAATCTATAAGCTATTTTAAAGGAAATGATATATCCAAATTAATTTTTATTTTCTTCCTGTTTTGAGTTCATGATGCAGTCAGCTACAGAGACTGGGAAGAATGTAGTGTGGCTTCATCCACGTTTAACCAAGAACAACATCCACTGGATCATTTGTGTTTCCCTCACTGGACTGTCTGCACTGACAGTAAGGGCCATATCTTTACCAGCTCTGTGACTCTGATGTCCTGCACAGTGCTTGGGAGCCAGGCCAGGACTAGGGAGGGCAGGTGAGGCACCAACAGTATGGTATTTAAGGTGGCATTCCCTCCCTGGCTAGACCAGGTCCTGCTGGTGCACATGGGAAGCTTCCAATAAACACCTGCTAAATAAATCCACATACAAGCTGAAATACTGTGTCTGTGTAATAGCTCAAGTAGTTACTACAACCGCTGAAGGCTGGCCACTGGTAAGAGGAGAAAGGAAAGTCCCACAGGCCACTCAAGAAAATGTAAGGGAGGGCGCCTGGGTGGCACAGAAAGTTGGGCATCTGACTCTTGCTTTCAGCTCGGGGTCATGGGACAGAGCCCCTGTCGGGCTCTGTGCTTAGTGTGGAGTCTGCTTGGGATTCTCTCTCCCTCTGCCCCTTCCACTCATCCTCCCTCTCTCTCTCTCAAATAAATAAATAAATCTTAAAAAAATGAAAATATTAGGATCTGGATGAAACACAGTCCATCTGCAAACCCACCACAGTCACTGGGTCAGGCCTCCCTCAAAAAAGGCCGAATGTGATGAAGTAAAAACTCCTGGAAGATAAAGCAGTGAGGGAAGATGACATCAGAGCAGTACCCGAACTTTGAGGAATTCAAATTCATTAGCACTAGTCACTGGGTCTTCTTGACGTGTTAAAGAGTACTGCTGTTTATCAAGCTCTGCTAACTTCTAAAATCCTTAAATTGGAGTTAGAGACTTTATGTTTTGCTGTGTCCCTGATATGTGAAGAGGTGGATTAGCCAAATGAAACTCATTTAATTTTCCTCAATTGGTTATTGGTTATATATCCAAGTCTTGGTTATTCCGACTGTATACATTACACTGCAATCTCCTATGTCTTCAGTTTGGTGTTATTTTGACATCAAATTTCATCCAAGGATCTGGGTCACCGATTCAGAACTCTCTAATGGGATCAAAGGCCACTAAGTGACTCTGCTCAGCTGTCCACATTTCAGGTAGAAAGTCCAAAAATAAAGTATTTCTTGGCAAAGACTTAGGACAGTAACAACAACAAAAAATCCCTTAGGTCCGATTAGTCCTAAACAAGAATATTTAAAATCAGATTGAAGACTTAGGTTTGGGGTGATAAGAGTCCTGCCAAGCTATCCTAGGTCAAATATCTCAGAACAAGAAAGAAGATTCTTTGTACATTTCACATGTTATAAGATTTCAGGTAACGAGTAGAAAAAATCTGGCATCACAAATTGTGCTCTGCCAAGCATACTCTTACATTTTTCTTTCACCTTTTCCCAGGGGCCCTGAAATATAAAAAAACTCGTCTAAGAGGCCATTGCATAACGCTTAAAAGCAAGGACTCTGGAGTCAGAATGCCTGGGTCTTAAGTTTCAAAGACTTTGGGTTCCCGTGGGCCTCAGTTTCCAGATCTGTAAACTGAATATAGTCATTGTGCCTATCTCAGAGGGTTGATGAGAGCATTAATCAGACAACACATACATAGCATTTAGATTAATACCTAACACACAGTAAACATCCCATAAATATTATAATTATTTCTTTCCCAGACACTATTTGTAATGGCAACTTCCTTGAGCAAAAAGACCATGTTGTATTTTTCTTTCTCGTGGTCTGTCAGGACACGTGCTGCATTGACTTTCATGTAGAAAGTGACTGGCAGATACTGGTTGATGTGATCTTCCTGTCCCTCCCCATTGCCCTGGCCATTAGATCTCTCCAGGTGACGCCTGATTTGGAAGGACCCCACGTATTGTGCTCTAGCCCTCGGGCTTTACTTCCATCCGTAGGCCCTTGCCACATAAGTACACTATACTTACCGGTAATTCCTATGCTCCATTTACATGGGGGTCCTACCACTAGTGGTACTAGATGAATTAATCGAATATCCACTAGGAAATGGAAATTTCCTCAAGTCAACATGAAAAGATATAAACAAATCATGAAAGAGGACTTAAGGATCCTGGTTCCCATGGGAATTTTAGATGTTCTGAAAAGTTGGTGGGGAGTTCCTTTCAGGTTGGTAAACCCCTGCCTAGCCTCATGACACACCACCAAAGTTGATGCCTGTTTGCTTTAAATCCCAGTCCAAATCCTCCATGGTCTAGGAAGTAACTTCAAAATTAACTACTATCTTCCCAACACAACTTCTTTAGTCTGTAAAGGTTGTTACAGAACTGGACTGTGCTCCGAAGCACTAGTTCACGTGACTAATGCCTGAAGCATGAATTCACAAATACACGGGCTGGACACAACATCAAGTCCTCGTCCGAGTGCTGGGGCACAGTGCCTGTGCTGAGAGCATGGAAACAGTGAAAGATTACCTCATGTTAGCCCCACCTCAACTTTACACATGTCTCCAAACTACACGAATGCTGAAAAACATTCCTTTCTTCAAAATGCTACTCTGGACCCCAAAAGAAATGATCTTAAACCAAAACATGCCTGCTGTGGCACACAGGGAGTACGCTGGCAATATTAGACAAATGAACGGAAACCCTCCAGTCAGAAAATATCTGGATTATCTGGGGCACCTGGGTGGCTCAGTTGTTAAGCGTCTGCCTTAGGCCCAGGTCATGGGATCGAGCTCTGCTGATCGGGCTCCCTGCTCCGCGGGAAGCCTGCTTCTCCCTCTCCCGCTCCCCCTGCTTGTGTTCCCTCTCTCATTGTGTCTCTCTCTGTCAAATAAATAAATAAAATCTTAAAAAAAAAAAGAAAATATCTGGATTATCAAAGCCCATCAAAATTCAGTAGGTGAAATATGCCTCTGCGTTCTATTTCATTAAAATTTGAAAACAGTGAAGCAGACCCTTGATCCTTGAACAAGAACTTCTAAGTAAGAAAAATGATACCTCGGTATTAAGAAAAGCAATCAGTGTCCCCTTACAAGAGAAAAGAATAACTATGAAATAATATATGCTTGAAATCAGGTATTTTCTATGTTATTGGAGATTGGTAGATTAAAACTACTTTTGCAAAGGGCAGGAGAGCCCCTCCTCAGCCGTTTCGGGTATGGAGTTGGAAACGGGAAGAATTGGGTTTCTGCCCCCATTAATGTGAGTCTATATAAGTTCCAGTGATGGTAAAACTTCTAACACATTACAATAAGACTCTGTGATTCTGACCCAAGGAGAAGGAAAATGGTTAGAGCTTCAATTCAGTTGTCATTTATTGTCTCCAATGTGTAAATCGAGACTTGAATACCAAGCCTATTTCTAATTGTTTATTATTTATTGTCACTTTGATGTTTCAGACACCTCAGACATAAGTTTAAATTTAACAGTCCCAAAGTGTTATACATTTTTGCATTATAAAGATGAATTAAGTACACTGAAGAACACTGGAAAAATAGAGAACAGAGGGACACACCCACTACTATTACAGTTTGATATATTTCCTTCAAGTTTTTCATCTAAACATAGGTCTGTTTAGGGAAGGGAGGGAAGCCTGCTTCTCCCTCTCCCACTCCCCCTGCTTGTGTTCCCTCTCTTGCTGTGTCTCTCTCTGTCAAATAAATAAATAAAATCTTTAAAAATAAATAAATAAATAAACATAGGTCTGCATTATAATCGTTCTATAATAATGGAGTGTCTTTTTCCTTTTTTTTTTTAAGATTTTATATTTATTTATTTGATAGAGACACAGCAAGAGAGAGAACACAAGCAGGGGGAGTGGCAGAGTAGAGGCAGAAGCAGTCTTCTTGCTGAGCAGGGATGCGGGGGGCCGATCCCAGGACCCTGGGATCATGACCTGAGCCGAAAGCAGACGCTTAGCAACTGAGCCACCCAGGTGCCCCATGGAGTATCTTTTTCTACTCTGCTTTTTTTTTTTCAGTTACAATACATTTCCCCATCTACTTACGTAATTTTCAGAACCATCGTTACTGGATTCATAGTAACTACCCAGTGAATGTATATTAACCATTCTTCTATATAGTTACCGAAATTTCCATTACTATTTTCCATCCACCATTCATCATTTATTTATTCATTCAATTTTACCAATCTGCCTTAAGCACTGTGAACTATTATCATAAATGCTGGTCTGAGGGCATATCTTGCATTTTATGTTGTATCCTTAAGCTCAATTCCCAGACATGATATTAGCAGGATGGAAGTATTGACATTTCTAAGACCCCTGATACATATCAGAAGATCATTTTCTAAAAGCGTTCTAATGAATTTTTATTGCTTCCAGAACAACAGTGTCACGCAAGTCAGAATCGGGTTCATCCACGATTCACTTCTCCCTGAAGAAGGAGTCATCAATCCTATCTATTCTGGCTGATCCATTCTTCTGCATGCCATTAGAATTAAAAAAAAAAAAAAAAAAAGAAGATCTAATTATGTCCTTTCTCTGATTAAAGTCCTCCAAAGGCTTGCTCTATTTTTTCAGGATAGAGTTCAAAATTCTTAAATCACCCATAACCTCCCCTGCCTACCTAGCCTACTTCACCTTCCACAAATCTCAAACGATACCTTTCAGTCTGGTCATAAAATGCCACCTCACCTGTCCTGCTTTTACATCACCGTATTTTCCCCAAGCTGGCCCCCTCTGCCAGGACTCTCCTCCGGTTTCTTACCTGCTACAATCCTCTCTGCTACTCTGAAAAACCTTTTAATGTCACCTTGTCTCCCAAAGAAAGAAATGACATCTTCCCTTCTCTGTGATTTGTTAAAAATGATTTTATTTATTTATTTCAGAGAGAGAGAGTGCAAGCATGAGCAGGGGTGGGGAGGGAGAAGAAGGCTTCCTGCTGAGCAGGACCCCGAGATCATGACCTGAGCCGAAGGCAGATGCTTAACAGACTGAGCCACCTAGGTGCCCCCTTCTCTATGATTTTATAAGATATTCATTTTTCACCACTCTTAGGCTGTATAATTTAGTGGTTAAGAGTTCATACTCTAAAATCAAACTGCCTATTATCAACCCTGTTATAGTCTGTGCCTAAGTTAAATAATTTTGTGAGACCTCAGTTTTTTCCAATGGCAAAATGGAGACACCAGTAGTTTCTATGTCAGAGTTTTATTGGGATGGTCCTTATTGATACTCAACACAAAACGTGGCATACAGTGAGTGTTAAGCTGATGCTACCCACTAATATTACACTTACCACATTTCTTTCTCTCCTCATAAACAGAGTTTCTTTGAGAGCAGGCACTATGTCCCGGGCCTGCTTGGGTAGCTGGCATACTATAGATTCTAGATACACATTTGTTGAATGAATGGACCCAGACCTGAGTAAATAAAGCATGGCGTCTGCCCTCCACAGTTTAAAATCTCATGGAAGAGCCAGACATGCCCCAACAACTTTCTATACGGAGCACCGTAATAAGCACTACACTGTGTGGGTCCTGGCCAGGATCTTTAATTCTGGAGGCCTGCAGACTTGCTCCCTGGAAACTCCCAGAAATAAGAGAGAGAAAGGCAGAAGAAAGAGCATAATTAATACAACCACATGTGAGTACACTGAGCAATCAATCAAGTGATTTTTGTGGTTGGATTAAATGACCAATTCAGAGGGCTTCTCGCTTCTCACAGAGGTATTTTTAAAGTAAATCCATTGTGATGACCAGAATCCTGACCTTATGCTGAGTCAGAGTGAGAATAAGAGAGAAAGAGGAAAACCAGATTAAATATTTAATGAGAAGATTTTAAATGACTTTAGTGTCTCACGCTCAGTGAGTTCTGGATGTAAATTTTGGTTAAAAGGGTCAGTCCATCCTTCCACAGTGTGTGTGCTTTTAAGTTTCCAAGGCTCCTGTTCATGTGTCTTTATAATAATAGATTCTTTTAAATCACGTAAACGTGGAAGACAGAAGCAACAGCATCCTCCAAAATGCCTAATGGAGAAAGTTGGGATGGTCTTAATAGCCAGAATCAAGCTTCTGGATAACATTTAATAGTGTTTCTATATATTTCCCTTCTATCCATCAAGGGACATGGTTTTATGTTTATTACAATGCACAACTAAGTATCAGTGTGTGGAATTAGCTTCACAATCTACCTCATTCCTGAGGAGAAAACCATTCAGTATTCTCTTAGACAAAACTCCATGCCATGAGAAAATGTGGGAAAATCAGAATCATAGATGCATGGGAGACAGAACTTCGTTTGGAAACAAGACAAAACTTAATCTTCAAGGATGTATCTGGGACATCTCCTAGAATATTTACTAATAAATTGCTAAAGCAAATGTGGCATTTGGCACCCAGGTGAAAAAGGTCTGCTGCTGCTTGTGAAAGTTTAGCCTGAAAGCCAGCAATCTGAAAGGTGCAAAGGCACGTATATACCAACATCACTCATAACGTCCCAGGTAAACACAGCACCAGAACAGACAGACTAAGTAGCTCAAGATGCACATTTAAAATCCCACCGGGAATAAAGGAGATGAGACAACTATTTTCATCTTCAGCTTGCATTCCCCCAACTCTCCAAGAAACACAATTTTTCAGGCTAGGGTTATTTTTCTACTCAAAATGGTGATAAATTCGAAGTATCTTTTTAGTGTCACTAAATGAATAATCACTTAGGCATAAATTCTCAGTAGCTGATATAAACAAACCCACCCAATTAAAAACAGAATGTGTGATGAAATTCTGGTTCAGACTGTAATATAATTAACTAAAAACAGAAGAAATGTGTATTTCCAGAGCGTTTTTTCAATATGCATGCACTTTACAAAAATTTATCAACTCAACTTTATTAACATTTCTTTATATTAGCATAGTAAGAATAATTTATTAGCATGGAAAGGATATAATAATATATTTTCTATAGTATATGAACCTGAGTCTACAAATTTATTACCAAAGCCAACTGTCTTTCTCTCCTGTGGTAGATGTCATGGGCAGGGATCCTAAGCCACACTGCTTCTCCGTGTGACCAAAAGCTTCTATCGATGGCACAACTGGCTGGGGTTAGGAGTCTGTGGTGAAGCAAACTAGACCACATTGTGTAGGGAGCCACATTGTGTAAGATCTCCGTCTTAACAGCACTGCGGTAAGAAAAATCCAGGGACTGTTTACAGAAATACATCAATTAAGTAGATTTGTTCATTTATAAGTTATCCATTGAATTAGTAGGCAAAAGGCAGAGATTCTTTGAGATATTAATAAAAGCTCATTCATTCATGTACTCACTCATTCTACCAGTTCCTATGAGTATCTTCTATGCGTCAAGGTTAGAAAAGGAGCCTTAGAGTCAGATAAACACAACCATTTCAATTCAGTCTGATTTATGCTTATTCAAACAATCTAAACCAAGTAAAATCTCTACATACAAATCTTGAACCAAACTCAAAATTTAATAAACTAATCAATCTTCAAGAATTTAACCTAAGGGCACCTGAGTGGCTCAGCTGGTTAGGCGTCTGCCTTTTGGGTTGTGGTCTTAGGGTCCTGGGACAGAGCCCTACAACTGGGGCTCCCTCTCTCTCTGCCCCTCCCCCTCCCCCTCATACTCTCTCTCTCAAATAAATAAAATCTTAAAAAAAAGAAAGAATTTAACCTAAATCAGAATCTTCCTTTACAGATCTGTATTTAGCTTAAAACTAATAGTACCATCTCAGAACTACAAGTGGTCTATAGAACTAACCATGTATTTAAGTAAAGGATGGAAAAAAACAAATTCCCACGGGTAAGTGTCTTTTCATCAAAGACTTGGCTCCTTGAATACAACCAGAGAAATTTAGAAAACATTTGTGGCTAGTGGGCAAATGTACATGGGATGACAGCCTACCTGAAAGATGAAAAAAACCCCAAAACCTTCAATATGGTCTAGGGTCAGACTATTTAAATATCTTTTACTTCTCTGAGCTGTTTCCTCATCTGTAAAATAGAGAATATTAAAACATCCAGTTGACCCCTGAACAATGTAAGTTTGAACTACACGGGTCCACTTACACGCGGGGTTTTTCAATAAAACAGTACAGTACTGTAAGTGTATTTTCTCTCCTTTATGACTTTCTTAATAACATTTTCTTTTCTCGAGCTCATTTTATTGTAAGAATACAGTAAATAATATATATAACATACAAAATATGTGTTAATTGGCTGTTTTTGTTATCAGTAAGGCTTCGAGTCAACAGTAGGTTATTAGTAGTTAAGTTTTAGGAGATTCAAAAGTTATATGCAGATTTTCTACTATGCAGGGGGTTGGCACCCCTAACCCTCACGTTGTTCAAGAGTCAACTGTATACTTCCTAGGATTCTTATAAGGATTAAATGAGATAGCCATTGTTTGTGCCCAACAGTATCTGGCACATACGAAGAACTCCATAAATGTAAGTTCGTCATAATGATGCTATTATCAGCTCAGTGTCATATCCTTGTTTCATCTCATGAAGTCACCCTCCATTTTTCTAAAAGCTGACACAAGTGTATTCATACTGACTTTCAACTCAGTACGTCTCAGATGGTCACTTCAACATACTTCAAGAGTTACTTTCTAGAATACTTAAATTTTGTTTGAGGTATTACAGCAAGGAGGTAAAGTCCATTCCAAAGCTACAACAAAGCAAACTCCATTGAGCTCCCCCTTGCTGACATCAGATTGCGAAAACTGTTAGAATGTCTTCCTTAGGCTCAGGAACTTGTCTCTCCTCTTGTTCTATCATTGGTCTTAACTCCTGTAGACTTGCAGAGCTAGTTAATTGTAAGCTATCTTCTATATGACAGGTCTTCAAATATGTGAAGACAGCTACTCTGTCCTAGCTAAGGCTTAAGTACCTTCTTTGTACTAAACATTCCCAGTGTCTTTATTCCTTACGTGACACAGTTTAAAGAAATCAGATAGCATTCTCCTTGCCCCCCAGATTATTACTGTCTTGCAGCTAGTGGTACAAAGACATTTTCTTTATACTTCAAGTGGTGGAGGCTAAAATCTTGAAAGGATTATTAGGAAACAACACCCCCCACCCCTGTGACTTGCTGTCATTTGCAATTGCCCTGTTTTGTGGAAGCAGTCCAAACCCATGTTTGCGTGGTTATTATAAGCCCAGGAATCTTGAAATCACTGTTAGATTCTTTTTCTTTTCCAATAGGGTAAAGAGCCATTAGATAAAAGAGTAAAAGCCTTAAGAAAATCTGACTAGGACAGACCATTTATAAAACAACAGCAACAAAAACGAAGCATTCAAATAATTCTCAATCTATGCAGATGCACACTTTTTGAAGACAATATCATTACAAGCATGGAACTACTCTCTAGCCATAATTCATGACACAGCAAAAATGACCAGCCAGATTAATAATGCAATAGCTTTCCCCAAGACCAGTTTCTTCTCATTCCAATTTACTCTTCACAATGCTTTGAACAAACAAAGATGATTATGTCGTATCCCTGAGTAGAAGTCTCTCTTGGTTTCCTTGGTTGCTTAGATGACAACCTACCAATTCCTCAAGCTAAGAAAATTCTTGCACTCCAGCCCCTTGCACTCCTACCAAATATGCCTTTCTAAATCTCAGATAGCTGTTAACCCGCTGTGTATGCTTCTCCAACCTATAGGCTACGTTCCTAATCCCAGCCAGCTGTGTAATTGATGTGAGGTTTAGGTTGAGGCAAAAAGGAGGTGGCCTAATATATCTTTACAACTCACTGCTGTTAAGAGTTAGGTAGATGGGGCCATCAAGAACCCCACCTACCATCATATTCCCCTACCACCATTTCCTAGATATGTGCTAGGCTTGATTAGAACCCCAGGACCTTGTTCTTTGCTGTTCTCTCTGTATAAAAGAATGCACTTGTCCTAATTCCTCTGGAAAACCTAAGTTTAAGATGATGATCAAATGCCACTCTGTCTGTGAAATCTTTCTCCATTTTCCTAGGCAGTATGCCTTATAATCCCCTCTGTGCTCTTGTGGTCTTAGGTCCTTTCTCTGTAAGAGCAGTTACTGATTTATAATGTAATTTTTATCTCTATACTTCCTTTCCATATTAGATTAATTTCTCCTCTGGTGTACTGAGGATTTGTGTCTTACTCGCTTTTGTAACCTCAGAACCCACCATTGTGCCTGTTGCACAATGATAATACATGTTTGTTGAATGAATAATAAAATAGAATGTCTATTTTGTTTTGAAAAAGAAAGTTGATTTCAGTAAAGTTTCAGAAAAAATGAAAAGAGAAAGAAAAGTAGAAGTTACAATGGATTTGTCGTAACTGTTCAGTGGAATTATAAGACCCTGCCAAATAATAAAATGTTATTTTAGTAGACCCCTGCAATATCCATCTTAAGAGCTAAAGAGATGAAATTTTTACGGGCATGTTTATTCAAGCCAGTGCACTAAGCCAATTATGAGTCTCTGGTCACTTAAAACTATCAAAGTTTAAAAAGTAAAATGGTGCATGTATTTATTAACTATCAATTATTGAACATTACTGGTTTTCCCCAATCTAAATAGTTCACATAATCAACATCAAAATTTTTTATTTTCATAACTTTCTAGGTTCATCTGACAATGTATTTAGTTAGCAAAATTTCTGCTTGTCTCTATTTAACTGCTTCTCTAATAAAATTTTTTTTCCCTTTGAAATCAATCTGACAGCCATAATCAGTTCTGTTTGTAATGCATATTTTTGGGTTGTTATAATTCAAGGTATCGCCAGTGTTTCTTAATTCAAATATTTACTCTATGTGCAATATCCCCCAATATGGCATTTCCTACAGCTGCTAGAAATCTTCTAGAATCCTACAATGTGAAATTAAACATAGTCTTCAAATGGTAAGAAGCCTTGGCTAGCAACCAGAATACTGTTTTCAGGTTGCTTTAGAATTTGTTGATCTCAACTGCAGACACCTCGACATATGGTAGGAATGTTCTCTCCTCATCGGTTCTTTACTTAAGGCTACAATTTCCTTCTAGGATAAGGAGAATGGTAAGAATTCAGGGCCATAGGGCTCCTTGAAAATGAATTTTATTAAGTGCTGATCTTTTATAAGTAACTGAATGGTATTTCTGAATGCTATTTTTTTTAAAGATTTTATTTATTTATTTGACAGAGAGAGAGAGAGAGAGAAAGAGTGAGCACAAACAGGGGGAATGGCAGGCAGAGGCAGAGGGAGAAGCAAGCTCCCCACAGAGAAGGGAGAGCCCGATGTGGGACTCGATCCCAGGACTCCGGGATCATGACCTGAGCCGAAGGCAGTCGCTTAACCAACTGAGCCACCCAGGTGCCCTGAATGCTATTTTTTTACCCCTCTTTATGGGAAGTGAGAGGCTGGGTACCTTTTGACCTACTCCATGTTTGTTAATTTAATCTAGAGTTGTAAACCCTGTAACTGAAAAATCAAACTGGAACATTTCTTGAAAAAAAAAAAATGTGCTTGGGAGAATGGAGGACTCAGTAAGAATCAACTGTTCTCAACTTAGGCCAACTCCTCCTGCCCAGGGACATCTGGTATTATCTGAAAACATTTTTGGTTGTCACAAATGGTAAGGTGCTATTGGCATTTAGTGCGTAGGGAAATCTGGTCATCTGATTCTTGTTCTCCCATAAGTAAGGTCTCATTTTTTCTCTGGCTGCTTCCAATACTTTTTTTCTTTAGTTTTCAGTTTGATTATGATGTATCTGAGTATTGACTTTTAAAGATTAATTCTTCTGATGAAAAGTTTGCATTTTGCTGAGCTTCTTAAATGTGTAGGTTCTTTGCCATATTTGGAAAGTTTCCTTGCAATTATTTTTTCAAATATTTTTTCTGCATAAACTCTTTTTTCCTCTCCTTCAGGGACTCTGCAGTCTGCTGATACAAATGTCAGACTTTTGGTATTGTCCCAAAGGTCCATGAAGCACTGCTCATTTTTTAAAATTTTTTCCCTGTTGTTCAGATTGGACAACTTCTATGAACCTGTCTTCAAGATTAACAGAAATTAATCTGACTCTTCCCTCTGTTACCTCCGTTCTGCTATTGAACCCATTTAGTGAGTTTTTAAAATTTTGGTTACTTTCTGTCTTTCCCTTCACTTCAAGAATGTTTGTCCTTACTTCGTGGAACATTTTTATCGTAATTTTTTAAAAAGTCTTTGGTAGATAATTCCAATATTTGCATCAATTCAGAATCATCTGTTGATTATCTTTTCCCATGTGAACTGAAGTATTCCTGGTTCTTTACATGCTGAGTAATTTTGGATTGTATTCTGGATATTCTGAATACTATGTTATGAGATGTGGAGTCTTATTTAAACCATATGGAAAATGTTGATATTCTTGTTTTATCAAGAAATCAACCTGGCTGGATTCAGGATGCAAATTCTGACCAGCCTTCCATAGGTTGTAGTTTCAATGTAGGTTCTGTTTTCAACATACACTATTTGTATCTGTCCTGTACATGCACATCCAGTGTTCATTCTGGAATCCAGGCAGCGGTCTATCCCTTGGCTCAGCTCTCAAAATCTATGGTAGGTATACTGCTTAAAATCAGACCTAAGCATATCCAGCTTAGGGGTAAGCTGAGGAGTTCATAAAGAACTTTATGGGGAATACCTGGCTGGCTCAGTTGGTGGAGTGTGTGACTCTTGATCTGGGGGTTGTGAGTTAGAGCCTCACACTAGGTGTAGAGATTGCTAAAAAATAAAATCTTAAAAAAAAAAAAAAAAAGACTTCATGGGATTGTTTTTTTAATCTTTACCATCTCTGTAATCTCCCTGGTACTTTCTGGTTCCTTGGGACACCCCTTTTGAGTCCTGTGACCAGAAAACTTGTACTTTAGTTTTTCCACTCTGCCACAAACTTCCCATGTGATTTTCCTCTGATTTCTTGTTCTTGGGAAGTAGACTGCACATAATAGTGTTGCTTAAATCTAGCCGTCAATACTGGATATTGTTGAAATGCCTTGAAATTTCTGTTATGTAGGTGACACTCATCTCTGGTTTCTAATATAAATGTAAATATTCATTATTTATTCATTCAATAAATAGTAACTGAGCACCTATTATTTGCTAGTCAGTGTTTCAGTGAATGATACAAGGACACTTCCCTCAGGAACTTACACTTAAATTGAGGTGAATGAAGTGAATAAATATTAAGTAAATATACAATATGTCAAAAAGAGATAAGTGCTTTAGAGAAAATTATAGTGAAAGAAGGGAGGTGGGGGTGCAGACTCTCACTCAGAGTAAGGTGGGAGCCAAGAGAGTGAGGAAAGGAGTAATGAGATCGGCTTGAAGTTAAAAGGATTGTTCCAATTCTTCCTATTTATGTATTTGATAAGTCATTTCAAGGTGATTTGGGAGGTAAGACAGTTGGGGGTCCATGTGCAACCCGCCATCTTGCTCAGAAGTTCCCTGATACCATGTCTCTTCATTTTAATCATCTGAATTCTGTATGTTCAAAGCACAGTTTTCAAGTGTACCTGGAGAAAAGGCCAACTCTTCATTAACAAACAGCATCTGGAGTGGAATTAGTTACTGTTTATAGTAACCCACTTTTTTTTTTTTTTTTAACAGCAAACACTGACTCGTACTCTGGGCAAAGTTTCTTTAAGGGTTTTAGTTTACAATAATTCTTTTCTTGTGTGTCTTATAAAATATGTTCATTGTACAAAAATCAGAAATCACAGATAAGCAAACAGAAGGAAAAAAGGTAACTTAGAAATATTCATTTAAAATAATTTTGGTCTATACAACTTCCAGTTTTTTGTTAATTTATTATTATTTTTTAAAGACTTTATTTATTTATTTGACAGAGAGAGAAAGCACAAGTAGGCAGAGCAGCAGGCAGAGAGAGAGAGGGAGAAGCAGGCTCTCCATTGAGCAGGGAGCCAGACACGGTGCTCGATCCCAGGACCCAAGGATCATGACCCGAGCCAAAGGCAGCCGCTTAACCGACTGAGCCACCCAGGCGCCCCCAGTTTTGTTTGTTTTTTTTAAACCACAAATAAGTCTCAAGGGCTTTTCAACAACTGTTCTCAACATAATTATGGGCTCAACCACTAACAGGAGAGCGTCAGGACCACCGTACCATGCTGCATGACAAAATGTCCAAGTTTGCTCACGTCAGGTTTTCAATTCTATCACTTTCCAAGGAGACATACATATATCACCTGTTTAGTGTCCTCTTTAAAAATCTTTAATAAAGCTTCTGAACTGATGGTGAAGGCTATTATCTAGTAACTCACCTGCTAAATTTATAGCCAGGTCAATCACACGTGTCCTTTTGTCGCTAATAAAGGCAACAACATCAATGCAAGAACAGTAGCACTGACAACTGTTAATTTTTAAGTACTTGTGCTACCCACACTGATAAGCGACTTATAAATACAAATTTAAAACATCTTTTACAGTATTTCAGAAAATTTCATCACTGTAAGACATTAGAGTTTAGTTTTGACTTACTTCCAGAAAAATGAGCTGGCCATAGTCAATAAAACTCAAGAGAACCAGATAGTAGTGTTTGCTTGAACTATTCACACTTATTTATCCAGGTCCCATCAATAATTAAACTGTCCCCTGATGCCACCAGCATTCCATTTAATTCTTCTGCTACACCGCACTGAAATGCTCTGAAAAAAGTTCCTCTTGTTATATTATTTATTACTATTGCATTAGCATCCGAAATTACATGTGGTAGCTCTCTGCTAATAAAATAGGAAATTTATTTTTCAGGAAATGGATTACTCATTGGTAAATCACAGCTATGACCATCTTTACTCCAAAAAGGCAAAAGATAAAAATTCATCCAAAGCATGACATTCTAATACCACTCTTTGACCTAACAATTCTACTTCAAGGAATACAGCATAAGAAAAAACACTATAGGGGCGCCTGGATGGCTCAGTCGTTAAGCGTCTGCCTTCGGCTCAGGTCATGTTCCCAGGGTCCTGGGATCGAGTCCCGCATTGGGCTCCCCGCTCTGCAGGAAGCCTGCTTCTCCCTCTCCCACTCCCCCTGCTTGTGTTCCCTCTCTTGCTATAGCTCTCTGTCAAATGAATGAATGAATGAATGAATGAATAAATAAATAAATAAAAGAAAAAACACTATAGATGTGTGAAAGCTTGAAGTGTCCAACAATAGGAAAAGAACATGGCCATGCAGATAGTGAAACACTATGTGGGCATGAAGTATCCTGTTTTAAAGGCTTATTTCCAGACATGGGAAATGCTAACAAATTTTACATGAAAAGGGCAAGTTCCCGAGCTACCTGCAACAAAATCTCAAATTTTGTAAAATACATGTATGTTTGTATACTACCCAAATATGTTTATACATACAAATACTGAAAAGATAGAGCCCAAAATATCAACCACAGGTAGTGTTAATATGGAGAATTATTTCCATTTTTTAATGTTTTCTAAATTTCTACAATGACTATATATTTTTATATTCAAAAAGAGATTCTTTCATATACAGATTGGTAGTTTTCAGATTTTTTAAAACTTATGGAACTTTTCTTTAAAAAAGGTTAGAGTGTTAGAGATCTGTTGCAGACTGGTATCTTTTATTGACTTATATTAAAGTCTCTGAATGTTTTCAATGGTCTAATTGACAATGCAACATTTTTTCCCTAGGAAATGTTTTTGTTTTCTTTCTTTTCATACTGGGGTATTGAAGTAGAATATGACTGGCCTTGATCAAAATAGAAAATGACTACAAATTTCCAAATTTTACTAGTAATGTCTCCTTCCTTCAGATTGGGCCACACAATCAATGATACCCAAGAAGTTAATTAAATTCCTGTGCGTCTGATAACCTACAGCATTTATAGCAAAGTGGAGTAATTCTCAGTGGTCTGGGACCAGTCTCTGCTGCTTTGAATCCCTGCCTATAACTGGATGATGGGCAGATTCTGCTGCCTCACCCAAAACTGTCATTCTTCAGATTTTCATAAGAAAAGAATAGGGCCAAGACCATAGTGCCCCAATTCTAAGAAGTGTCTTACCTACGCATTGAATAACATCTCCAGTTACCATGGAAAAATACCAGAGTCACAGTAACTATGAACTAAGACGTATGGGCAAAGACAAAATACATACCCACTAGCCTGGCTCTACAATTTATATCTTTGAGTCTTTTATTTCCTCCTCCCTGAAATGTGAATTATAATACCTGTTCACAGGCAGCACACATGAACAAATGTGTGAAAAATGCAGAGCACAGTGCTTGGTGCACAGTTAAAATTCAGTAAGAGGGAATGTACAGATGTCATTATGATTGGTGAAGAAATAAACTTATACTTGTACACATATTTATGCAAACCAAGGAAGGACAAAAACATGAATACCGTGAAAACAATCCATGGGGAAATGATAGACTTGAAGATAATTTAAAACACACAAAGATAACTTAGCATATTCAACTGCTACCATTTTACTGTGATCCCTCTAAACTATACACTTTTATTAACATTCTTAAAATTGGGAAATAAGATCATGTGATAAGGTGCTTAAATAAAGTGATTACTGCAAGCTGGCTGTGTCCTTTCCTGCAATTATGACTGCTGACATTAATTAGATTTTTATGTGTAGCATATGATCTGCACATTTTCTGGCTGCAGCACCAAACCAGATGCAGGACACTCTCTTTCAGCATGAGTAATGGAAAGAAGGCAGCAAAATCTCATCACTTTGGGAGGGAGGGCTGGAGAAGAGGGCAAGAAACACCTCGCCACCTCTTGTTCTTTGGGAGAGAAACAAGGGCTGATAATTAAACAAACCCATGTGTACAAGGAGGCTCCAATTCCTGACCTTCTCCTAAAAAGGGCAAGCAGAAGTTAAGAGAGTAAAAGCAGAATCCTGCCCTGTCCATATCAAACAGAGGGTCTGGAATTGAATAACTCTTACTGTTGAATGAATGAAGAAATCAGTGAAGCCTCCTCAAAGTTAAGATTCTCCATGTGAAATAGCTGTGGGGGGCTTCAGAGGCCCGGGGTGGAGGTGGGGGGGTGTTGACTAACACAGGTATTCACTGGGTTATTCTCCGATTTCCCACTCACTGATGAAATGTGAGAACCAAAATTTTAATTTGGCTACAAGCAAGGACATTGGGAGGACATTTCCCAGAGTGTGCTTACAAATATGGTTTGGAACTTCCTAAGTGATATACCAACAATGTGTAATGATTTGGATGTGTTCATCACAGATGTGCCATATATTCTCCTTAGAATGAGAACACATTTAGTATAATGGCTTGAGGAAACATTTAGTATAATGGTACAGAATAAGGGTTTAGAATACAGACAACAGAAAGATAATAGCTAAAAATTACCTAGGACTTCTTAAGTCCAGACACTGGGCTAAGTGGCTTTTCATGGATGACTCATGAATCCTCCCCTCTATACAATTATCTGAAATAGGTTACTATATCTACTTTACAGATGCAGAAACTAAGGCCTAAAAGGTTTACAAATACTCCCGAGTCCACATAGATACTAAGAGTGACAAAGCCAAGATTCATAACCCAAAATATCTGATTTCAGAGCCGAAAAGATGAACCACTATGTTATTCTGACCAACAGGATTCATTTACAGTTCGAAAGGCCTAAATCTGAAATAATCAATATATGAATAATTGGGTGTTGTTGTTTTTTAAAACACTTTTCACCATTTATACCTGCTGAAAACTATAACTAGTTCTGATGTGATTAAAATTTAAGTTTTAGGGCGCCTGGGTGGCTCAGTTGGTTAAGCGACTGACTGTCTTCAGCTCAGGTCATGATCCTGGAGTCCTAGGACTGAGTCTTGCATCAGGCTCTCCCTCTGACCCTCCCCCTTCTCATGCTCTCTCTCTCTCTCATTCTCTCTCTCTCGCTATTCCCTACACATATGCATGGTATTAAATATTTTTATAAGTGTCTTCCTGACTATTATGTCCATTTGGGCACAAAAACATTCCTAGAATTACCTGCTCCAGACTCTTTGACAGAACAGTTTGGGTAAAGGGATTTTCTACTGCTGGCTAGACTGAATACAATACAGCTATGTAAGAGGCTGAACCTGTCACGCACCCAGCGTCTATCTGGATCTCCACACAGACATGGGGATATTTTTAAAAAATGAGGAAGTCTCAAAATCCTCACCCAAGAAAGACAAGCATTGTGCTAAAGACTCCAAAATAGTTCTAAAGGTCACTTCAGACTAGCTCTGATCATTTCTTTCCTTTAAAATATGCTTCTGGAACCATCATAATGGAAGAAGAGCTGGACTGAAGAGAAAGGTTTGGTCATCAAAAAAGGCAAAAAAAAAAAAAAAAAAAAGGGCAGAAAAGACTAGTCTTGCTTTTTAATCTAAAGGGACCTAGAGTTCTCCTGACTCAATAGATAGGGATTTAGCTTCCTGTTCTTTTAGATGACAAATGTGTCCTAGTGGGCTGATCTGGCTTCTTAATAAGCTCAAATCTCTCCCTTTTGCCCTCTGCCTCTTGTACTTTCTTTTTCCAGCAATAATATATGGAAAAGCGGGGTGTGTAGTGTGCTGGGTTTGCTTGAGAAAGGTAGTATTTGACACCTGTAATTGTAATGACTGTTAACTCTCCAGCTGGTCAGCAATGATTAGAAGACTGTTCACCCCACTAAATGCCAAAGCAACCAGGAGTCCCCTATAAACAGCATTCCAAGAATTATAATTCTTTTGAGTCCCAGAAAATCTGGAAGGAAGAGAACTTCTACGTAGCAAACAAGCAGGCATGGTGTGTGTGTGGTGTGTGTGTGTGTGTGTGTGTGTACACACTTGCGTGTTTACTGTACATTCCCCAGACTCTTTCTTCAAGAGCCAAGAACTTATTCCCCCAACAATTGGGAAACTGGCTGCTGCCTGCTGAAACTCACAGCTGATCCCTCTTAGAGATTTACCCTTGGGAACCACCCTCCACCAAAAGGAGCTGCTTCACCCTAAGATTACTTAGCCCCTCACCAAGGGTAGCTCAAATCCAATGGCTGCAAAACAGAGGCGAGGCCTCCTTGTCTGGATATGACACAACTCCAAAGGACCATCCTAGCTCCAGAGCTGCCTGAGGTTCAGCTTCTCCCCCTCTGCCCCATTCTGCCTTACCCACTCCCTTCAAGAGTGGACAGCACTCTCTTGAAGCTCTTGAATCGTTTCCCAGGATCGCAAAGCAAGTAAGCAGAAGAGCTGGCATTCAAATTCAAATCTCTTTGACTCAGCCCCAGGTTTCTACCAACTTTATCAAGCCCTGGACTTTGATTTACAAAATGCACATCCTTACATCTTAGCAAGACATACAAAGCCCCTTTCTGTAACAATCATCCTTCCTACCCTCACATCCCATCACTCAACTACCATGTGACCCTGGCCCAGTGACATCAAACTCTTTCCTGAACACATCGTATTACTGCTCTCCCTGGAACACTTGTCTTTGTCTGCTCGATGACCACTTCCTTCTCCTACAGGTCTCACTCCAAGTACTCCCTCTTCTGTGAAGAATTTCCTGACCCCCCAGGAAGATAGTAGATCCTTCAGCTTTGAGCTCCCACAGGGGGTTGTGTTTCCCTTAGCCTGGTAACTGTTAATTACCATAATGAGTTCCATGCAAGCAGGGACGTGTCTTTTAACTCTGCTTCCTCAGGCATTTTGAAGATGTTCTGTTGAATAGATAAATAAATGAATTCGACTGCAGTGTTGGCTGAGACGCCCTGGCTGAATGGATGGCAGCCTTCCCATGACTAGAAGCAGCACACAGTGTCATCCAAATTTGGATAGAATGTGACTTTCTTGAGCACGAGGACTGGTTTTTGTCCTCTATGTAGCCTTTCCAAGACCTAACACCATCTCCTGCTCATAGAAGATGCTCAAAAAGCCCCAGTGAACTAAATGAGGCTTTGGCTAAAAGGGCTGACATCTGAGAAAATAACTTTCATGGCTCCATAAACTATTTTTCAAATTTCTATTTTTTAAGGTATATTGGGCCTTTCCCTACCTGTTCTCTCTCTCTTTTTTAAAGATTTTATTTATTTATTTGACAGAGAGAGACACAGCAAGAGAGGGAACACAAGCAGGGGGAGTGGGAGAGGGAGAAGCAGGCTTCCCGCTGAGCAGGGAGCCCGATGCGGGGCTCGATCCCAAGACCCTGGGATCATGACCTGAGCCGAAGGCAGACGCTTAGCGACTGAGCCACCCAGGTGCCCCTCTACCTGTTCTTTTTTTAATAGGTTCTTCAAAAATTTTTTTTCAAGTTCCTCCTTTGTTTGAAACATTTATTTATTTATTTATTTTTCCTATTTCACAGAGCAAAAGAGGACCTGGAGTTTGCTAAATGCCATTTCTGGGTCAGAAACAGAACCTAGAGTGGACACATCAAACACGGCTATGAGGTTTTCCAGCTGGCCTGCTTGACACCACATCTTTGTTTTCAAGGGCCCCTGTGAAGCATAAATATGTCCTTAAACTACAAGGTGGGGTTTTTTTCCCCCCACTTTCTGAAACCAATGCTTACTTACGGAATAGAGTATAGATATTGGAATAGGTACCACACAACACTAGCACAGAGTGAGGAGAGGTGGGGAGAACCCTTGTCCTAGAAACACAAAAACTGAAAGCAAGTCTTACTGGGTGAGTAGCTGCATTCCCCACACAGGATATGGTCCAATTCTGTGACTGTTCTCAACAACAATGAAATTACTGAGAGCTGGCTGAGAGTAGTAACAATGATAAGAAGGCTTAAAAGCCCAGCTCCTATTTTGTAAATGGATTTGGGAAAGACGAAGCTCTCTGGCATGTTAAGAGCCTGAATTTTCTGTGCCCTGTGGGATTTTCTTCGTGTCATCCTCTTACCACCTCCACTGCCAGTCTGTTGAGAGCAAAGAAAAAAACCATGATAACATTTTCCCAAGAGAGCAGCACATCTGGTTATTCTGTCCTTCACAAGTGTCTGATCATGTGTGAGCCAAACCACCAAATCTAAGGCTTTTCCCCTCTGGTTTGATTTTTCCTAACTGCAGGCAATGTGTTCCTAAGGTCGGAGGGGCAATCCGCAGGTACATCTCATTTCACAATTTTGCTCACATTGTTCAGGTCGCAGATTCAGCGATTTACAGCTCTATATGTATGCCTGCGCAGGTTAAACTTTTTATTCTGTGTCTTTAAAAGATTCCTTCTTTTAGCTAAAACTCGTGGAGTACAATTAAGGAACGAAGGCACCAATCCCTTCTCAGTTGTGCTAATGGTTAAGGGGGGTTATGGGAAAGCACACAGCAGCAGCAGCAGGATTGAAATGGAAAGTACCTTTTTAAACATCCTGGTCGAATCCTCACTTATCTGCATGAACCGCATAATCACATTGTTCAGATAGATGTCACTCAAAGTTGCATGGTCTTTGCTCTCTCTTCTCACTTGGTTCAGAAGCAGATACCAGCAGTTCACTGGAGACAACAAGTTTTGGTCTTTCCTGAGAGGTGAAGAAAAACAGAATTACCATCAATTTCAAAACTGCCCCAACCAGCTGAGGGAAGTCACCAAGGCCCACAAGGAGCCACAACAGTTGGGTATTGTTCTTCTTCCTACTCCAGGCATTGCTCAGAGCTCCTCAACAGCCAATAGAACAGTCTTCCACGCCGGGATGGCAGAAAGCTTGGAAGGAAAAACTTGGACCAAGAATACCAGTCAAAACCCACACTCCTGACAAGGGCCATGGAACCCTAATATACACAGTCATCAGGCAGGCTTTCAGCTTTAAACACTCCATTGTGAAGAAAGTAATTTATATTTACATAAAAATCTACTGACTATTTTCTCACAGACTGTGGTTCGCCACTGCACACAGAGTCTGCTTTGAGTGTCCAGTCTGCTGCTGGAAAAGAGATTTGGCTGGGTATGCTTTCCATGGAACATACATTTGAGGATTATTTATTAATCCCCTGATATATAAACTCCAGCTTCCCAAAAAGTGTTCCCGGGAATCACAACTTTACAACGTTGTCGGAAGGCTCATGAACAGAACCAAGAAGTTTACTGGCTTATGACTTGTCATTAAACTGTTTTACATTTGTAACTACACTTTGTTTTATTCTAATACTTTCATTTTACTTTTTTAAGTAGGCTCCACACCCAACATGGGGCTTGAACTCACAACCTCAAGATCAAGAGGTGCATGCAGCCAGGCGCTCCTACTTGTTTTATTCTAGATAATAAAGCTAAAAGTGAATATAAACAACAAAAGACGACTTGTAAAAAATCTTAAAGAAAACCTCCAAATAAAACTAGTAACCACCTGGGACGTTACTGCTTCATAAAAAAAAAAAAAAAAAAGAAGAAAAGAAAAAGTACAATGCTTTCTGTTTTTTAGTCTAACTGGAAAATGATGAAAAGGCACCAGAAGGCTTATCCTAACTCAGGGACACAGGAGCCATGTGTATCAGACATGTTACCCTACTATTCACAATCATTTATGACTCTGAATATTAATTAAGTTAGAAAAGAAATCATTAAGTCAGCTCTTTCTGCCTGTAAGTTCCTCAGATTCAGGATCTGACACGGAATCAAGTCAAGATGCTCTGTAGAAGAAAGAAGAAGTAGAGGACGGAAGTGGAAGCAGGAACAGGCGCAGGGGGGCAGTCCTCTTCCAGGGTCCTAGCCTCCTGGCAAACTAGAATTACAGCCCCAACCTAGAGAACCTCCTTTTTTTCTCAAGGCCATCAAGCAAGGGGCACTGGTTCTATGGCAGACAATAGCCCTTCTAGTGACATTCTCTATCCAGTCAGCCCAAGAGATAAAGATCACCTTATTGTATTGACTTTTATGTATGTCCTTTATGCTGAAAGGATATGCTCCCAAGAATACATTCTTTCAGAACATTTCCTACTGTGACAACATTTCCTATGTTTTCATATCCTGAGTACCCTCCCCATGGTAAGCATTAAATAAATGTTATTTCACTCACTGGATAAACACATATTATTGCCTTAATAAGTGATATCAATACCAACAACAATAATAGCATCAGCTATCAGGCACTGAGCACCTACTCTAAAATCTTTATTTTTATTTTTTTATTTATTAGAGAGCGAGAGAGCAACAACATGAGAGGGGAGAGGGTCAGAGGGAGAAGCAGGCTCCCCGCTGAGCCGGGAGCCTGATGTGGGACTCGATCCCAGGACTCCGGGATCATGACCTGAGCTGAAGACAGTCGCTTAACCAACTGAGCCACCCAGGCGCCCACTGAGCACCTACTCTAAGAAATACTACACAAGAGCACAGAATATGGATCTATACTGTCCAAGTTCAAATTCCAGAACTACACTTACTAGCCATGTGATCTTGGCCAAATTACCTAAACTTCTCTCTGCCTCTGTAACTTCATTTGGAGAATGGGTAAAATAACAGTATTTATAAGATTCTTATGAGGATTATTTCAGTTAATATATGTATATTTTAATGCTTACTATAATGCCTTAGATCCATAACGAGTGCTCTACAAAGTTAGCTATTTTTATTTAGCAGCTGGTCTAAAGATTTTACATACAGTAACTCTACGTAATCCTTACCACTAAAATTTAAGGCAGAAATTCTTTGTATCCCCTCTATCAGTGAGAGAAGTGAAGCTTAGCGAGGCATGCTGATTTGCTGATTTGCTGTTGAGACCAAAGCTAGTATCAGAGTCTTTGAGCCGAGGAAGGCTGATATAAGCCTTGGTCTTCTGTCAGTGTCAACTTTAAGCTAAGGACTTTCTACATAATGAGCAACCCAAAGCTGAGTACCGTGCCCAAGACTTAACATTTGTTTGGTGCAGAGAAGAAACACTGAGTGCATAACCCATGCCGGCTATCAATCACATCAAGGACTTCATCATGTTTCTCATTTAATGGTCATAAAATCTCATTTTATTTTTTATTTTTTTTAAAGATTTTATTTATTTATTTGACACAGAGAGAGACAGCGAGAGAGGGAACACAAGCAGGGAGAGTGGGAGAGGGAGAAGCAGGCTTCCCGCGGAGCAGGGAGCCCGATGCAGGGCTCAATCCCAGGACCCTGGGAACGTGACCTGAGCTGAAGGCAGACGCTGAAAGACTGAGCCACCCAGGTGCCCCGTAAAATGTCATTTTAAAAGTTAGGAAAACAAGGCTCAGAAAGGGTAAGCAACTTGACCAAAACCACGCAGCAAAGCCAGTATTCAAACCAGGTCTGGCTCTTTCATAAAGTCTGTCCTTGATTTTCTTCCTACTCTTGATTTGTCCTTTCTGTAGACTTATCCATCTTACCTTCATTCCCATATTCAATAAACTTACCCAAGTCAAAGAAAATTCCAAACGGTTTACCTTTTGACAAAACACGTCAACAAACTGGGATAAAGAAAAGGGGGCAGCTGAAGCCCTAAGGGATCAGACCAAGGTACATGGCCCCATACCAGTTTTCAGCTCACAACCGATTACCAAGTGCACAGAAGACATTCAAAACTACTTACTGAATGGATGAATGGGCTGTCTTCTTATTTGTAATCACTTTAAAAAGGGACAGTTATTATAATACAGTACTGGCTCTAGTCTCCTTTCCAGCTCTAGGCTCTGTCAGGTACACTGGACATCTGTCCACCCTGGGAACCATCACTAAGATTTATTTCTATGCTGGACCAACACAAGAAGTTAGCCATGAAAAAGTATTCCCTATTTAGAATTGTTCTGCATTTGCTTCTGCAAAAGTAACCTGGGGATACTGCCCACCCTACTTTTTAGGTAGGATATAAAAGAAAACAGTAAAGCCAATGGTGAAGACAAAGACAGGCTTCTCTGCAACCCCCTCCAGTCTGCAGCTCAGCCTGAGCAGACAGGCCTCCTTGTTGTTACAAGGGGGTAGGTGGTTTTCTGTTTTACCAATGCACTGAGATAGCAGTTATGCTGGTCCCGATTTTAGGCTGGGGTGCAGTGCAACAGGGTTGGTGGTAGGAAGTCTTCAGTCCCACCTCTCTACCTTGCACAGGCCTCACCTTCTGCCCCACATGGGACTAAAGGGAAGGTATAAATGTCCACTTGAGTTTTCAGTTCCCTCTTCCTTTTTTGGCCCCTGGAAATTTCCTTTACTTTCCTATGAGTTCAGTTACACATTTAAAATGATGTCTATTATATTTTTATCAGCATTTCTGAGAGTTTTATAGCAGAAATACTTTTCAGATTACCTAGTCTACTACATTTCCAGAAAAGACTGTGTTGCCTTTTAAATATCTCCTAGACAAGTCTATTTCTTTCTCCCTGCAGTATTGCTAGTTCATGCCATTACTGTGAGAACCCCCTATATGGTCCTTCCTCCCTCCACTATAGCTCCTTCTAGTCCACAGTCCTATCTATAGTTTTTGTCATCATTTTAAAATGCAGGTCTATGGGGTGCCTAGGGGGCTCAGTCAGTGAAGCATCTGTCTTCAGCTCAGGTCATGATTGCAGGGTCCTTGGATCGTGCCCCGCATTGGGGTCCTTGCTCAGTGGGGAGCCTGCTTCTCCCTCTCCCTCTGCCTGCCGCTCCCCACTTCTGCTCTGTCAAATAAATAAATAAAATCTTCAAAATAAAATAAAATAAAACAAAACACAGGTCTGAGCTGGTCATTCTTCTAATTAAAACTCTCCAAAGGCTTCTCATGTCCTCAGGACAAAGTCCAAACTGTGGAGTGTGATCTACAGGCCTCCTAGATCTGGCACAATTTACACCTGGAGCCACAATGCTCACCGCCTCACTACTCCCACCCAACTGCTTCTGTTCTGCAAAACTGCCTTATAGCCCTTTCCTTCTACTCCCTGATGCAGGATGTTCCCCTTGCCTGGAACATCCTGCTATGGGCCCCTCAGCTTGCCAACTAGTCCTTCATGTCTTCACTTACGTTATCACTTCCTCCAGAACCTTTCTCGGACCATCCCTTCCCCACCTCCACTATAAAATGGATTTCCATTGGGTCTGTCTGTGGCATCCTGCACTTATCCTGTCACAGTACTTGTATTCTCCATTAAAGTTGCCTGCCTACTTGTCTCTGTCTCTAGGATCTAAATTACAAAGTAAATTTCATTATCAGAAAATCTGTATTTTTTTAAACAAAGGAAGTACACTTAATTCAAAGGTGTTTTTTTTTTTTAATTAATTCAAGGTTTAACTGCACTTGGTCATAAGCATTTTACTAAAGCTCCTTGTTTTAAGTCAGTCTCAACTGGAGTGACCACAAACATGATTGGGGGGTAGGGAGCTAAACATGCTCCCTACTGCTTATTTTCATACAAAATCACTACAGAAATCCTGAGGTCTTTGCTTGAAGAAGCAGCCATTTTAAAATGTGCCCACTGAAATATCTACCTGTAGAGACCAACTCCCACTTTTCTGTAATCAGTAATTTTATGAACACACACCATTTCTTATTTATAAAGTTATCCACAAATATACATTTATTGGAAAGAAAAAATGTCAAGAGAACACTTTTAAAATGTGATACATTGATGCTCATAAATTATAAATGCAGAGTTGCTTTTACCTGTGGGGATATGCTAATCAACAGCTTCTCAGACAAAGATGCAAAATTCTAAAACCAAGAAGGGTGGTAAGAAGGCAGGCTATCACCTTGGAAAGATGAATTTGAGTCAAGTGTCTCTTACTTGTACTGCTGGTGATCCTTAGTGCTTCTCGTTTTTGCCATGAACCTTTCTGCTAACTTCTCTAGGTTCCGAGAATATTCCGTCTCAATTTCAGCTTTTTTCCGGAAGAAATCCTGCAGGTCCTGGAGAAGTTGAACTCTCATCTCTGTTTGCTGTTCCAGGCATTTTTGCTGTTCTACCAGCTGAGCTCGAATTTCTAAGGAAAGAAGAGAATCCATTTGATGATTTTGTGAAAGTTAGTGCTGGTGTGTGCAAGATAAAGACAATGAATCCTATTATACATTTAGCTCTGTATTGGACCTTTATGAAATTGCTAGGTCTAGATTGGTTCTTTATATAATCTGCTGACCTTTTAAAAGAATGAGACAAGTCCCAGGAAAGAATGTCAGAAATTAGAACAGAAACATGGGTTACATTTGCAATGCCACAAGCATGCATGGAGTCATGAGGGCAAAAAATGAAAGCCTTTAAGATAACAATTCATAACATGTGACGTGTTTGGGGTGCTGTGTACATTGTAATTTTTTCAACAGCATTTTACCTCAACTATCCCTTTTGAATTTGAATAGCAAGGATGCGAGCATCATTTCTTCCAGACTTCTGAACCACCGCGTATTTGCCAGTTGGCACAGACAGACACTGACATCTGGTAATTTGTATTTAGTGCATAAATTTCTAGTTTGTAAAACACGTAGCTTCTGGGTTTATAGGGATGCCGTGCCTAAAAATAATTTCTTTCTCTATCCAAATAATCCATTCATTAATGGAGTCCTCGGATTCCACTTTATTATTCTATTCACAACATCAAATGCTCTTCACCTGGCCTTCACTTCTTACACATTGCTCAAACTAACAGCTTTATTGACACATGTAATCCTGAAAAGAATCCTTTGATGATTTTAACACATTAGGAAGGTGATGGTTAGTCTTTTACTGATTTAGGAAAAACAAAAGCAAAGGCATGCCACGCAAAACTATCTGTAAATGACTATAACAACAAAACCTGTGTGTTTCGGAAAATAGGATAGATACAGCAATAACTACTGACTTATTCTTGTCAGTAGTTAGACCCAGGGCTAACCTCCAGACAAGAATACTCATACTGGAAAACTTTATTTCATCTTTCCCAGACTCACTGTGTATTCCCTTAAAGTGAGGGCTGAATCTAATTGAGTAAATAGAAATCAATGTCCAGGGGCGCCTGGCTGTCCCAGTCAGTGGAGCGTGCAACTCTTGATCTCAGGGTTGTGAGTTCGAACCCCATGTGAGTATAGAGATTACTTAAAAATAAAATCTTAAAAAAAAAAGAGAGAGAAATCAATGTCCAAATAACATTGAACATTTCCTCAATTCCTTTCTAGTATTCTTCAACAGAGAAAGACCAAGCTCACAATATATATGCATACATTTGGCCATGTTTAATCAAGCTCATTAAAAGCAGGTGATCAAGTTCTCAATGGGGAGTCTGGAAACTTGTTCAATTTAATAATGGATAACAATAATCAAACACTATTCTACACCCTATTGAAGTAGGTAGGAGTATTAGCCTCATTTTACAAAGAAGGAACTGAGGTTTAAGGAGATTAAATACTTTATCCTGCCAAAAAAAGACACAATAACTATGAAACGAGGCCCTCAATAAAGTCATGTCCCAGGCAACACTGCTTTGGGGAACCCTGGGAAAGGGTAGGAAACATTTCTCAAGTGTCCTTTCCTTGGTTTCTCCACCTCTAGATTGGGGGACCCTATTATTAATCTCATACAAGTGTGGTGATCACCAGAGTGAAAACATTATTACAGGCTTTTAACTACCATGAACAGCATCTGGTTTTTAGTCAATCAAAGTAAGGGTTTTTCAATACAGTATTATAATCACCATGTCTGCCAAACTCTTTCCCCCACAAATACAGAACTATTTTTGTTTCATGAAGAAAAAAGAAATCAAGGGTGGGGGTATTTCTCATTCAGGAATCTCAGTAAGTCTTTTAAGATTTAGTAATTTTAGCACATCTTGCTCTGCTGAGAGAAAATAAATCAATCGTCTTAGGCTGTCAATTAGAATTTTTTTTTGTTTTAAGCTGCATTAGTGCCAAATAAGAAATAAAAGTGGCCGAGAGTACAGATCTCAAGAGATCTACACAAAAATTCTGTGGGCTTCTTTCTTCAGGCTCATTCTTAGATTTCCTCTTGCTTCCTTCAGTGTTTAAAATCAAGAGCTAGGGAATTTTGAGAAGGAGGACTGTATCTAAACAATTAAAAATCTCATCTTTTTTGCAGGCAACAACTGTTACTTCATATTATCTGTAATTTTCCCATCAAAACAGGACACTAGCAGCATTTTCAAGAAGGAAAATGTGAAGGGACAGAATCTAGGGTATTGTGAGAAAATAAAACATGCTCCACAAACTGAAGGAGAATTCGTTTGATTACCCCTTTAATTTAGACAAGTTGGGGACAAATAGGAAAGGATCACAAAAAAAGAACACAAGGAAAAAAAATATCAAGATAAAAGTACTACCATAATACATGTCTTATTAGGAAGAGAAAACCTCTGGGTTCTTTATACCACACCAGAGCCACAAGGCAGCACAATGTCAGAGTAACTCACTTCATTGCACATCTGGTAAGGCTTTATTAATATGACCTCACTTGATGTGATCTAACAGTAAATGGCACTGATAAGTTGAAAAGATTTTTAAATACATGAGTAAAATAAATAGTCATAGCAATTCTGGTCCACTGCTCAGAACAGATCAAAGAAGCCAGTGATGTACTGCGCCCCACACCGGATCAGTTCTTCCAATGGACCACAGGGTGCTACAGGACATAGCATCACTGTCATCCCAGGTACCAAAGAATCATGAGGGCTGGACCTGGTGAAAGCAGCACATTAAGTAGTGATTTCAAGAAAAAGTGTGAGTCTTATTTCTGTAGAAGAGATTACAACTTCCCACCCACCTTCTTTAAACACACTCTTTCAGGATTCTATTAGCTTTTGTGTGTTAGTATTGATCTGGATCTTTTTTTTTTTTTTTGAGACTCAAGCTTCATTTTAATTTACCTAACCAAGCCATTATTGAGCTCCTATTTTGTGTTAGGCAGGAGTTAATGAAGATTTATAATACACAACTCCTTCTGGTAGGAAATATAAATCCTAAGTTGATAGTATCAATACATCAGTGCTATAATGAAGAAATGTACCAGGAAGCTATGGAAAGAGGAGCAGACAGTGGTAGACTGTGGAAGAGCCTGGAAGACATAATGCCCTGAAGAATAACTATGTTATAAGATATACAGCTATAACCACCAAGAAAGTGGAAAGACAACACATAGATTGGGAGAAATATTTGCAAATTATGTATCTAATAAGGAACTTGGGTCTAGAATATATAAAGAACTCTTACAACCCAATAATAAAAAGACAAATAATCCAATTTTTAAAATGGGCAAAGAATCAAAATAGACATTTTCTCCCCAAAAGATCTACAGATGGCTAATAGCAGATGAAATGTGGCTCAACATCATTAGCCATCAGGAAGAAGCAAATCAAAAGCAAATGAGACACCTCTTCACACCTGCTTGGAAGGTTATAATAAAAAAGATAATAACAAGAGTTGGTGAGGAAGTGGAGAAACTGGAACCCTCGTTCGCTGCTGGTGGGAATGCAAAATGGCACAGCTACTCTGGAAAACAATCTGGCAGTTCTTCGAAAGGTTAAACATAGAGTTAACACAGATTTAGCAAGTCCACTCCTACCTAGGTACATACCCAAGAAAAATGAGAACACAAAAATTTATATACAAATGTTTACAGCAGCATCATTTGTAATAGCTGAAAAGTAGAACCCACATGTCCATCAATTGTTGAACAGATAAGCAAAATGTGGTCTAGCCATAAAACATTACTCAGCCATAAAAAGGAATGAAGTACTGATTTGTGCTACAACATGGATGAACCTTGAAAATATAACCTTAGTGAATGAAACCAGTCATGAAGGGAAACTGATTACACTATGAGATGTCTGGAAGAGACTAATCCATAGAAAGCAGATGAGTTGTTACTAGGGCTAGAGGAGTTGGGGGAAATGGGAGGCGATTGCTAAGGGGTGTGGGTTTCTTTATGGGATGATGAAAATGTTCTAGAAGTGACTGTGGTGATGGTTACAAACCTGTGAACACACTAAAAAACAGTGAACTGTACACTTTCAGTGGGTGAGTTAAATGGTCTGTGACTTACAGCTCTTATATAAAAAAAGATATATTGCTGTATCACAATTCCATGAAATTTGGGTTGTGGAGACATTTCTAAGAATGATGATAATAATAATAAAAAAATAACTCCTCATATTTTCATGCCTAGTACTTCTTAGTAATCAAATTGGACAACATAAATTAAATTGATGGCTTCGGGGCGCCTGGGTGGCTCAGTCGTTAAGTGTCTGCCTTCGGCTCAGGTCATGATCCCAGGGTCCTGGGATCGAGCCCCGCATCGGGCTCCCTGCTCAGCGGGGAGCCTGCTTCTCCCTCTCCCACTCCCCCTGCTTGTGTTCCCTCTCTCGCTCTCTCTCTGTCAGATAAATAAATAAAATCTTTAAAAAATAAAAAAACAAAACGATGTCTTCATGATGGCTCTTGCTTCAGTATTTTTACTTCACCCTGAATTTGTAAGCCAGAGTAGAAATTTACTAGCAGGTGAGCATCATTGGTGTGTTAATTGTTACAATTTCTAATGGTATAGAAAAGATTTACCTAATAGAACATTAGGAGGGACTTATTACCATGACTCCCAAACAACTGCATAAAACAGCACAATCTCTTTTGGCAGAAAAATGCCATCTCTGAGGAGGCTGTAAGCAGTCATTATTTAAATCTAGGTCAGGACCTACTAAATAATAATAATGGCCATTTTAACAGGGCTAAAATTTGCTGCTTTTTAAAAAAGGACTTATTTCATTTCTGATCAACCAGAGTGCCACCACAGAAGGAATCAACATTAACAATCCAACAATACACAAAAAGTGTGCTTTCAAACTACTCAATAAATTTGTTAAACAAAATAGAAACAGTTCTTCTAAGCTATAAAAATCTGACAATACTAAATAAAACAGAATTGCTTTGGAAAGGAGGAAATGGAGACATCTCTTCTCATTGCTGATAAAGAAAGGGAAGTCCTAATCCTTGAAATAAATTTGTGTGAGACCACAGAATGATGCATATTTCATGGAAAGATTGAGTCCATGAGACTGGGTTGCTTCTCTAATATGTTACTAAATGACGAGGACTAGTGCATAAAATTGATAGACTGGGTGTGACACTCATGATTGTCCAGCAGATAGAAAGGCAACAACATTTCTAAGTCATCACAAACCATCTCAATTATTTCATAATCTTGGTTGGTCAGATTTTTCCTTATGATAATTAAAAAAGTATACATTCTGTTAGAATTTATCAGTACCTTTACCAAATGGATATAAGGTATTTTCCCAAATGACAGGTGAGAGCCAATTGAATGTCTCAGAGAAGAACCCAGTGATGCTCTAACTGGTTCTGTCAATTATTCACATGCTTACTGTTCACGTGAATAGAACACTAAGGAGTACGAATCTTCCAGCTGCTGATTAGCTAACTACCAGGTGCAAACTTTGGTGAAATGTGTTTAGGCTAGAAGTTTGGAGCAAAAAAAAAAAGTCCACAAAAGTAAGCAAAGACCATTTCACTAGAAATCCAAATCCAAGATTTATGCTTCTCTTACACTTTGCACAGAAATTAGGTGACATCAATATGGACCCAGACTGGAGTTACAGTGCTATCTAATTACAAATCATCGGAGGGGTGCCTGCGTGGCTCAGTAGGTTGTGTCCCACTCTTGATTTCGGCTCAGGTCACAATCTGAGGGTCTTGGGATCGAGCCCCACCTGGGGCTCTGTGCTCAGTGGGGAGTCAGCCTGAGATTCTCTCTCTCTCTCTCCCTCTCCCTCTGCCCCTTCCCCCCACTTGCGCATGTTCTTTCTCTCTCAAATAAATAAATCTTTTTTTTTTTTAATCATGGGACGTGGGGCAAGTGACTTAACCTCTCAAATTTCACCTTGTGAAATAGTCCCACCTCACAAGACTGGTGAGGATTAAATGAGTAGAAATGAAAAGCATGCCGCAATCTGCAAACCACCATGAAAAAGGTAAAGATGCTGTTACTACTAGCATCTGCAGGCTTTCATTGCAAAGATATTCACTATTTCCTTGTGCCAGGCTCCTTACTATGGGATAAAGAACAGGCTGAAAGTCATGAGCCTGATCCTCGGTGAGAAGACAGACAATGCAAACAGTGAAAGTCACTGACCTTCAGGACCTTAAGGTACGAAAGTTAAAGAGCAATGGAGGTGTGCGGAAGAAGTTTCCACGGTTGGGCAACGGAAGGGGTAAGTACTGAGGAGGTGATCCTGAGGTTGACCTGGCAGTTTGTTGATACACACAGGGGGAAGGGTACTCTGGGCTCAAGGATTAGCATACTCACCTGCAGGAGGAGGGAGAGAAGAAGGAGAGTTATACCACGGGCTTCTGTGCTGCTGCAATCCAACCCTGGACCGCTAGGGGGTCTGGTTATGGGCCTAGGGCAGCCCCAAGCAGAACACTAAGGAGTACGATTTTATATCTTAGCTCAGTTTCCCAAACTGGTTTGATGATAAAAACCACCTGGGGTGCTTATTAAAAATACCTGTGTCCAATCCCCTTGGCTGGCTATTTTTATCTTGTTGGTCTGGCAGGACCTGGAATGGAGGATTTTAATTAAGTACCCAGGTGAATCTTTTCATTGGGCAACTTCAGGAAACACGAGTGAAGAAATGAACAATTCTGAATAAGGAAGATATATAAACAGACTTGCATTCCAGAAAATCACACAAATAACTAAATGAAATGCTAAGCATCCTACACCTCATGAAATAAGAGTTTCTTCTGTAAACTCTATGGTTACCTGTTTGAATTATGAATTACTAGGCAAAACAAACCAACAATAAAACCCTCACAAGAGTGAATGGTATCCATGTTCTTCCCTACCTACGCCCATTATTTTAATTAGTTATGAATCACTCATTTCTGTCATCTAGTGTGGAACTAATGAGTATTTCCATTTAATTTGTTATCAGAAAGCAGAAGCTGATTTTCAACCACATTGTGGAGAAATCTTTACATCTGTGCTGTCCAATATGGAGCCATTAGTCACACTGAGCGCTTCCAATGTGGCTAGTCCAGACTGAGACATGCCGTCAGGGCAAAAATAGACTCAAGATTTCAGAATCTTAGTATGAAGAAGAAAGGATGTAAAGTGTCTCACTGATAACTGTTAATGCTGACATTTAAAAAATGTAGGCACTGGGAAAAAAATCTAGACATTGGGTTATAGAAAAGACATTATTAAAATTAGCTTCACCTGTTCATCTGCTTCTCTTCACTTTTTAAAATGACTATTAAAAAAAATCTAAAATTAGAAACGTGGCTCATCTATATGACAAAGCTCCTCTAGGATATGAGTACATTAGCAACTAAGTTTCTCATAGGTGGAATCTGCAGTGCGAGTTCTCACCAGAAAAGGTTTTTGAAGAATTAGCAGGCTTGATCAGAAGACAGAACTTAAGCATAATGCATATACCGGATAGAATACAGAGTAGCAAGACACAGTTGCAGTTAGAAGTGTGACCTTGGAGGAGTAACTATTTCTTTGGAATCCTCAACTGCAGAATGGTTACTAATTATAGATGCCATATTCCCCCTTCCAAAGACAATGAAAGGTTTTAACGGGGAATGAAGACTTTCTCATCTTGTAAAGCACTGTTTTGGCTGATTATCATAAAATGTGTAATGAAAAAGGAAGAAAAACATCCTAGATTTGATAATATTGACTACAGAGGCTAAAGGACTTTCAGAAAAGAAAAGATCATAGGCCAATGGGGGTTATTATCATCAATGACAGCTTCAGAGGGCATTGGCCCTGAACGGCCTTTAAAGATATGCAGGATTTGGAAGGCTGTGCAAATTTGGGGAATAGAAATGTAGTTCCTTAAAGTAAAAATGATATTTTTGACACTCTAGCCCAGAAGAGTTAGGTTCTAAGGAAGGAAGCTTCGGGTGGCTGGACCAAATGTAACCTTCCAGGTTACTGCCTCATGGAAAATATAACTCCCTAGTCTTTCTACTTCTAAATTATGAGACCACCAACAATTTAAGCAAACTAAATAGCATAGACATATATGAAATCAGGTTGCTTCCATTCTAAGCTGAAAACCACGATGTCATCCTAGAACTCTTAGAGATGGTCAGCATATTTTCGGGGGAGTAGAATTATGACAAAACCTTTTGGAATAAAACAAGGTAACTGTCCTCTCAGTACAGTTAATCCTCATTGTTTTGGATATAAAAGTAAAGTCAATTTCACAACATTTCTGACACTTAAAGAGAGGTTGTTTCCACTTTTCTACTTTTTCATTACAACATCTTCATTTGAAAGGACATTAACCTCAGTATTATTTTAGAATAAAAGCTTAGTACAAAAGCATCAGTTTTCATAGCTTTTGAAAGCCAAATATTATATTTTGGCCTAGATAACATTTTCAGGTGAAGTATGGAAAACAAATCTGCACCTTTTTTTTCCCCCAATGAAAGCTAGCTAGCCAGGATAAAAGGCAATAACTTAAGGGGATCAATTATTGCAGTTTAATACACTGCAGGAAAGGCCAGTTTAAGGAAGTACAGATCTGAATGATTCACTATCATGTCTGTATTTGGAATGCACAAGAGGTAAGATTTCATTAACTTCCCCATAATTAAGCAAGAACATTTCAGACAGTATTAGTAGATTGATTTTTACTACCAGAAAAAGACCATGCGTGAAAATCACTGATCCGTAGAGAGTACAAGGATTTACATTTTGGAATGGCTTGTGTTGCTGACCTTTCAAAGGTTCAAGGCATTCTCTAAATGTTGACTTTCTTTCCAGATATAATTCAACATGAAGTCTCATGGAATAAATAGAAAAGCTTGCACATTTTTTTGGAATAAGTTTTAAGAATGAAAAACTTTTAAAGTAGTTTAAATGTTTTGTACTGAGTTACTTGCAAATTGAGGTTCCCCCCCACTTTTTAAAGATTTTTAAGTAATTTCTACACCCAACATTGGGCTCGAACTCACAATCACGAGATTCAAGAGTCACATGCTTTACTGATGGAGCCAGTCAGGCGCCCCAAATTGAGCCTTTTTCAAATAAAGGCTCTTCTCCTTATTGCAGTAATTGCAATTTTAAAGTGTACAGTTTAGCCTCCCAAGCAATTTACCATTTACATGGTAAACACCAAGAGAATATTTATTGAGTTCCTACTATGTTCCAGATTCTGTGAGAGATGCTTGATATAGCTTAGCTCATTTAATTTTTACAGCAATCACATTATGTAGTGCCTCCATTAAATAGATGAGGATATCAAAGTAGAGAGAGGTTATTTTGTCCAAAGTCATAGAATTATTAAGTACTAAAGCTTGGATTTCCATTCAGGTTTGTCTGATTCCAAAGCTCATGATACAAAATTATAATGTTCAACAATTACACATAGTGTATAATTATACAAAGCAAGCCCAAGTGATCCAGGCTGGCCTTCTAGATAATTTGTTAGAATGTATATAGATACTGTATGTAACTTAATGTATCAAATAAAATTTAACTGCCAAGTATCTAACTAGCATCCTTTAGAAGCAATGATTACATTTCTATTATTTACGTAATTAAGTAAAGCCAAAAGAATCTCCTTCTCCCCGAAAAATTCAAATATTTTATAAAAACTGTTTAAGTGATTAATACTAATTCCATAGTATTTCCTGAATGTTATGGCTTTATGGGAAATTGTGTATTTAGGTCAACTGTTGCTGTTTTAAACTGTAAATTGTTATTAATTGCTAATGTTAAAATTACTGTAAAGCTTTGAACTACAGATTATAAATCCCTGAACACAAATATCATGTCTTTAAATTTCCATAGAACACATAATAGATACTCAATAACTCTCTCTGATGAATGTTTGCTTTAGTAAAGATAAGTTGTCAGAAGGCTTAGTTATGTGCACATGGACTCAGGACCCAAATTTTGCTAATTCATAAAATGGTTTTTCCATTCTCCTCTCCCCAAGGCCATTGCCCCATCACCATCTCTTCTTTCTTTGCTCCATGTGGTCCCTCTGGCAGCCAGCCTGACAAGGTTTCCCCCATTAACGACGCCCTATTTGGTCAACACTGGAAAAAGACTCCAGTTAAATCCATTGACTATCATGTTTTACACATCTCTCAATTAAAGGTATTTTGTATGTCTACTTCTACCATAGAGGATACCTTCATCTAGGAAAATGACAAAGGAAACACTAATCATTTCACTTAATTTTCTTTAAGTCTCTACTACAGACTGATTGGATTGCTATTGGCGACTTTATATCTTACGTTGATTTCACTACAGTTCAGTAAGTGAGAGCTCCAATAACCTCTGGCTCCAAGGAACTGGAACTGTGACTCAGGAGGTGACACAAGGAAACCAGAAAGTGGTCAAGTACTTGTGCTTCCTCAACATTCAGTTTACATTTACTAACAGTCAGTTTTTGATCATAGAATAAATGCCTTTCAAGCTTTAGGCTACAAAATCCTTAAAATAGATGCCATTAGAATACACACACACACAAACACACACACACACGTATATTAATATGTATATCTTCCAAGATTTTTCAGGCCTAAGCAAAGACTGACCAGCAAACAGCTTGTTAAAACCAGCTTGTAAAAAACAAGGGCGCCTGGGTGGCTCAGTCGGTTGAGTGTCCGACTCTTGATTTCAGCTCAAGTCTGATCTCAGGGTTGTGAGACTGAGCCCTGCAATGGGCTGTGCACTCAGTGGGGAGTCTGCTTGAGATTCTCTCTCCTCCCTCTGTGTGCACTCTCTCTCGAATAAAAAATAAATAAATCTTTTAAAATGTAAGAAACATTAATTCTCTTCATTACTGTATCTCTTCAAAATACCAAATAAAATATTCAATTTGATAGACAACCTACAGATTGAAAATTAATTCTTTTACTTTATCCTCAGATATGAGCCAAACTCTGTAATAAAATAGTATTTCTAGTCCCACATAAACATCCAACTTTTACCCACATAATCTGCAAAAATTGAATTCAACAATATTCTCTCAAAACGTCCACTTAACAAGTGAACAGTGAGAAAAGAAATGCTTTTGCTACTCATCCAACAAACATTTACTGAGCACCATCCAGGTGCTGAGCTCTGGGAAAACAAAGATAAACCAACCGCGTTGTGCCCCAGGGCCTCTCAGGCTAGCTCCTAGTCTACAGACATGAAAACAAATAACTTATTTTTACAATGATCTTCATTTACAGTGCAATGCAGTAAGTCCTATAATGGAAGCATGTGCTGTGAGAACACAGGAAGGAACAACAAATTGCCCAGGTAAACCAGAGTTAGCAGATAAGTAGGAAAGTGCCAAGTTGGCGGCGGGTATGGGAAGGGTATTATGTGCAAAAGTAGTAGTGTGTGCAAAGGCCCAGGCACAGGACTATCTAGTTCAGGGCATTACATGGATGGCAGTTTGTTCCATCCAACTGATAAGCAGGGGCTTATCAATTATTAGGAGGATTTAAAAGTAAATACTCTAGGGGCACTAGGGTGGCTAAGTCAGTTAAGTGTCCAACTCTTGATTTCATCTCAGGTCATTATCTCGGGGTTGTGGGATCGAGCCCCATGTTGGGCTCCACACTTGTGGGGAGTCTGCTGGAGATTCTCTCTCTCCCTTTGCCCCTTCCAACCATGCTTGTGCATGTGCTCTCTCTCTCTAAAACAAGTAAATCTTAAAAACATAAAATAAAAGTAAATCCTTTAAAATGGTAAGGGATGCTATTTTTATTCAGTTCCTCATTCACTTATTGGGAAAGTTTCAATTTATTTAGTAAGTGAAAAACAAATGCATATTCTTCATATTTAGAAAAGATAGCTGTAGAACTATGTTCTAACTGATGAAATTATCAGAAAATGACATTTCCTGCCAAATCCTTGACAAGAGATTTTTAAAAATTATTTTATGCTAATTTAGACAAGGGAGAACAGTGTTAACTATATTCAGTAGAATACTGAGGATATGGAATGGAAGGATTTATAAGTACCATACATGATCAGAGTTGCCTTCTATTTCACTTTAATTAGATTTAAGTTTTAAATTAAAGTAGCTTAAAATGACAAATTATTTAAAATACTTATCTTCTACCTTTCTTATCTCGTTTGGGGTCCACTCATCTTATAATTTACTTTGAACAGGTATACTTCTTAAAAGATATTGTTATAATTTAATCTTCACAACAAAAAGCAGTTCAGAAATACTAAGGTAAAAATGCTAGCATTTTCTAATCTTATACCTCTCGTTATGCTCTTTATAAGATCTCAAATACTCTCTAAGCTTTCTGGTCTCTGCCAGGTCCACTCTCTCACAGAGCTGCTCTTATCTGGAAGAGATTCATTTTTAAATAGGATCAATGTGTGAACAGCCCAGCGTGTTGTTGTGAAACACTGTCCTTCCTCCAGTACCAGGGAGCTTCTCTCCACCTCTCCTCCAGTTATGCATCCATGATGTAGACATTGCCTTTTACTTGAAACTTTCCTCCCCAGGTCTCTGCCCAAACTGTGTACTTCCTCTGTTAAATTTTGCTCTGTTAAACAGCACTCTGTGGTAGGAGCACTGACAATAGTGACTTGATCTTCGGCCCTCCATCTGGTACATGTTTGCTGGATGACCTTCCTTGGAAGTGCATGTTCCATGACCCCTGTAGATTACTTCACATACTTGAGAAATGCCCACCAATGTCAGGATAGGGGAGGCATGTTTTGGCCTCCCATGTCTCTGTTAGAGACAACAAAGTCTTTCCCCTTCCTGATGCACAGGAAGGGCCACAAGATCTAATCACAGATTAGCTGTCAATTAGGTGCATGCAAACCCTTAAGATGCATGTGAAGGAACCCTCTGATCTCACTACTATGCCCCACACGACTCCTTTCTTGCTCTACAAAATCTGTGGACTAAGGTCTGGACATTGCGGGAAAATAACTGTGTGGCTGGATCGCTGTCCGCCCAATCCTCCATTAGTAAGTTACCCTGAATAAAACTCGGTGTAAACTATGTGCAGTGGCCTGCTTTGTCTTCTGATCTCTAAGTGCTTTCTCAGTTTGTGGGATATTCTACTGTCCCGCCTCCACTTTCTTACACCTGTGTCTTATGTAAGAGGCAGGAGTCACAAAAAGACAAAAATGAAAGACAATGAACTGATAGGTTGAGGGAAAAGAGGGAAGGTGGGAACAAGAAAAGATAAAGGGAAACAGCTTAAAAAGAAAAGAATTGAGGGGAGGGAGAGAAGTAAGAGAGGGAAAATGAGGGGTATATGAGGAAAGGGGGCAGGTGAAGAAAATGAAATAAATGTAAAGTAACTGACTAAGGTCTTCAGGATGTCACTGACCCAGTCTTGGGCACCGGAGGGACTGAGAGCGCTTTAATCTACTAGGCTTGTCCTTAGGCTCCTAGCCTTTTCAAGAGTACATTTTGCTTTTAACAATTTTCGGATATCCGGCTTCAGTCTTAGACCAGCATGAGAGTAAAATTTCAAGGTCAAGCATAACTTCTTTTTCTTATTAGAACCAAAGCGTAGGTTGTTCAGAATCATAAGATCTTCCCCCTATTAAGCCTTTAGAAACCTAGGTGAAATAAAAATTGATCATGAATGTGTAACTTCACGTTTAATGGAACTTCAAGTTCAATGGCTAAGCATGGGACTCAACCAGGCTCAATTTTTCACAGGACCCTGATTCGAATGTAGTTCTGAGACCAAACAGTAGAAATTCTTTGTATTCATTCTATTTTCATGATTAATTTTTGCAGCTCCTGGGGCATTTTTAATTATCTTGGCACCCCAGGGGTAGAGTGGAAAGGCCATTAAAAACAGGTAGAATTGCTCAGAATTCTTGCACCATCTTCCTTCTATGTAAAAAATGAGACCAATTCATTAATACCAAAAGCTTTCCACATTGACCCAGAGAGCACAATGTTTTTTTTTCCCTTTTAAGTTTAGATGTTTCAGGTGAGAACCCACACTACTCACAGGCACAGCTGATGTCCTCTTGGCTGCCGGCATTCAGAAAGCTGTCTAAATGGATGGCATTAAGCCTTCTGCCACTCCACTGGATCCTTCCCCAGTGCAGGTGCCAAGTAACCCTGAGTTTAGGCAAGCAACAGTCCTCAGGGCACTTCAGTCCCCGTCTCCTAGACCAGGGCTCTCCTGAATGCTGGCAGTACAGCACAGGATGAATGCATTTCTTCTTCTTCACTCTGGTTATAGGGTTGGCTGGCTAGGATCATCCCAAAGGCAGAACACTCTGCCCAAATCCAGTGAAACGCTTTACATTGTTTAGCGTTCAACCTCCTGAGGCTGAAATAAATAAAAGCTACTTATAGTCTTAAGATCTGCATGTGAGCATTATATACAGAGCCAGGGTCAAAAACTCAAATGCCCTCAGAAGCCAGATAATAAATGAGTGAAATGGATAGGGTATAAAACAACAAGAGAAGGTAATGACTGTGCTTAGCGGGAGTGCGCGCCTCATCTACCACTGAGCTCCAGGGAGCACTTACTACATAGGAAGCTTGATGCAGGTAAGCCAAATCTGATTTTGTTTTTTGAGAGAAGCCTGAAATTTGGATTTGGGGACAAAATTTCCAAATTTTTAAATATCAGCAACTAATTATATTAAAACAGAGTACATAGGCCAAACAAAACCCATCCCTGTGCCAGATTTTGCCTCTAGACTACCATTATGTGTTCTCTGAAAGAGAGAAATTCTAAGCTTTTTGGACAAAATCACACCTTCTTCAATTGTCATAAACGTAACAAGAAAATCAAAATCGAGATTAATGATAATTTGACGGGACCTCAGAAATGAGGCAGCAATGTAAATGGTGTATGGAAAACCAATCAAAACAAGGTGACATTTAGTTAGTAATATTATTTCCCAGCTTTTAAGTGAATTTATTTGTAACCTGGATGACAATGGCTTGACTTACTCTAAAACTCACACTAGTTTTCTTGGAACTGAAAATACTAGAACAGTTTCTCCTTCCCACCATTCTCTCCTGGAGCTCAGCCTAAATCTGGAAGATGATCTGAAGTCCAATCTCATTGGAACTCTTTCTCAAGAACTGTTCATGCTGACTCAAGAAATCTGAGAAAAGCACTTCTCCCAGTGCTGGTACAAATCCCATTAACCATCACTGCTATCAAAGGCTTTACTGAATAATGTGTTCCAATTTACTTTCTGTATCTCTCTTCTTTGGACACATGTTAGAGAAATAGAAGAATTACAGAATTTCAAATTTACAATAAGCCTTAGAAATCATTTGGCCCTATCTGCTGTCTAGTGAGCAAATTCTCCCAAGTCCATGCCTCCCAAGAGCAGCCTGTACTACCATCTGGCAACTCCAACCCTTAGAGAAGTCTCCTTGAACTAAAACAAGAACTCATCCATTGGTTTGACAAAAATGTATCAAAATGCCAATGATATGACTCATACTAGTTGCTTTTATATAAAGATGAATAAGCTGGGACATCCCTCTCCCTCTACAAAGAATTCACAGAAATACTTTTAAAATTAAATTTCAAACTTCCAAAAGGGTACTTTGCATGAGTAAGTGCCCTCAAGAGACAAAACAAAGCCAACCAATCAAAAAGTCTAAGATGTAAGACAATTCATGAGAAGTGAAAACAGAAATACGTAAAAGAAAGAAAAGGTTTAATAGTAGGGAAATAAGTATGAATACTCAGCTATGAGACTTCCTTCGAAATTAACCTAACATCTCTTCCTGATCACTCTAGAAACCAAAGGCTAAAAGGAAGACAGGTGCCAAGTTCATCATCTACTATCGAAGGAGATTTACTCGCCCAGAATCTCCCAGAGCTGGAGAGGTACAAAACCAGGTTTCAGTATCACTACTTGTGTTCACTTAATAAACCTCTTCCCTTACTGACACCTGAATCCTTTTTCTGCTATGTTGTCCCTTAAGCCTAATTCAAGAAAAAGATATTCAGTCAATTCCATCCCCATTCCCCCTCCACCCACAAGTTGCCCAATTAAGAGAAATGTGAGAAAAAGAATTTACTATATGGCAGTTTAAGGTTTGCATGATAGCTAACAGCTGAGAAGACTTGGTCCAATGAGAACTTAGTCATAAATTTTGTGCAAAGCTCTGTTTCCCCAGCTGAGCAGAAGTGAAAATTTCCTCTGTTAGTATAATCAAGATTTTTTTTTTCCTTTGAAATTCTGAGTCCTGACGTTGGGTAATTTATAGAAACTTAAACCTCAACTGAAACCAATCTCATTTAATTGTTATGAGGACTAAATTAGATAATGCTTATAAGGAATTCAAATAAAGCCTCACACAGAAAATTTTCAATGGTACCTATTGTTATTAATATCATTTTTACATCTATTGGTCCTAAAACATCTTCACATATTTCTCAAGAATCCACATTTTTGTGAGTTCGAATGCACTGCTGATTCCATTTGAGGGTGGCGATTATGCCTATTAAGAATGCACTTTTTAATTTTTTCCCTTATTCATGCAAACATATTCATTTTAGCAGATTAGAAAAGTAGCAGGAAGGAGGGAAATCAACCATCTTGGGAACACACCTGTTAATATGGTACAATTATTTTTTTGTGTTTTAAAAAAAATTTATTGCTACAAAAGCAGACATATATATACTGTAAAATGTTGGAAAATGTAACTTAAAAAACCCACTTGCTTTTCTACCAGGGAGATTAATTTTGATAATATTTTGCTGTATACTCTAAATGTTTTTCTAATACAGAAAGCTCTACGTTATATCCATTTTGACTTTCCAACCTTTAATGGTTTATTCCATGCCATTCCTGGTGGAAAAGCTATGACTCCACCTGTATACAAGTAGAAATTCCAGAGCCTCAGTAACCACCATCACTGGTCCCTTCCTCAGGACCACGTTCTTTATTAGGTTACCTCTAATCCTTACAACAGTCCTGCAAAATACATTCCAATATCCCTGTTTTGGGGATAAGAAAACTAAGACCCATAAAGATCAGGTGACTAGTCCAAGGCCTCAAAGCACTAAGTGACAGAGCTAGGTTTCTATCCATCTTTGTCAGACTCCAAAGCCTGTATGTTCTCCCCTAGCAGCAGCCTAAAGTTAAGTGAGATACAGATTCTCTATCTGAAAACACGTAAATGAATACAAACAATCCAGATCCTTATTTGGGGAGTAAAGTAGTATGACTTTAATTTTACAAAGGGACAAAAGTGACTCAAAGTTCCATAGTGAAGAGGGATAGAGCTGGACTTTAAATCTAAGTTAGATGAGAACACCATCAACAATTTTAATACAAGATAACTCTCTGCTATGTCATGTTTAAATTTAGAGTTTGCTGGGATTTTACATAAAATAAACACACTCTCAAGCCGCCCACAAGTACTCACTGGTGAGCTTTGCCTGGGGTATAATTCAGAAGGAAAACCCAAAATGTAATTAGGGAGTTATATAGTCTTAATGTATACCACAGTGAAACTTACCCTGAGGTTTAAAAGTCCTGCTTATCAGACTACTGGGAAGCACCAACTGGGAATTTAGAGACCTGGATGAGACTCCCAGCTCTGTCACTAAATACCTGCTTGACTGTGGGCAAGTTACTGACTCTCTTCTGGGCTCCAGTGACTTCATCATTAAAACAGGTATACTAAATAATCCCCCTACCCCCAGCCCCATGGACTCACACTGTTGTCAGATGATAAAGGTTAAAAATGACAAAGGGTTTAGAAAATTTAAATTTTCCATTCATATGTAAGGTACCTAATAAAAGTAATGGCAGTTATAATAATGTATTACTATAGCTACATGTGACTGAGTGCAAATTGTCAGGCATTGTTCTGTTGTGTATGAATCAACTAATTTAATTTTCGTGTTATTATTACCTCAACTTCATAGACAAGTAAACTGAGGCTAAAACTGGTTAAGAACTTGCCCAAGGTCAGTTGGCCAGTAGATGAAGCTAGGTTCTGATCCAGACAGTCCGACTCCAGTCCATGCTTTTAATTACATGGAAAGGAGGTTCCTAAAATCCTTTACTTCTCCCACCTCCAACAGCCTCTGTGCCACCCCCACCAGGGGAAAAATACTGAAATATAATATACGGTTTCAGCAGCTTTTGCTATTTCTAATTACATGATTTTATTTATTTATTTGACAGAGAGAGACACAGCAAGAGAGGGAACACAAGCAGGGGGAGTGGGAGAGGGAGAAGCAGGCTTCCCGCGGAGCAGGGAGCCCGATGCGGGGCTCAATCCCAGGATCCTGGGATCATGACCTGAGCCGAAGGTAGACGCTTAACAACTGAGCCACCAAGGCGCCCCTAATTACATGATTTTCTTTATAAAATCAATTTAAAGAGAAAATAATTTTTAAGCTATTCTGAGAAACTTGTTTGATTAAAAAAACAATGATTTTGTCTATTTCATCAATGTTATCTTTAGGCATATCAGGTAATTTCATAAGGAAAATTTTTAAGAGTTCACAATTTTTTCTTTTTTTCCCTATTTATTTGTTTGTTTGTTTTGATGTAGTGTTCCATGATTCACTGTTTGCGTATAACACCCAGTGCTCCGTTCAATATGTGTCCTCTTTAATACCCATCACCAGGCTAACCCATTCCCTCACTCCCCTCAGGGTTCACAATTCTTTCAAAGATGGTTCTCCACAAGCAGCAACCTCTATGAGCTCAGCTGCAGCAACTTCTTGCTAAGACATGTCTCCAAACACAAGGGAATCAAGGGCAAAAATGAACTATTGGGACTTCATCAAGATAAAAAGCTTTTGCACAGCAAAGGAAACAGTCAACAAAACCAAAAGACAACCCACAGAATGGGAGAAGATACTTGCAAATGTCTTATCAGATAAAGGGCTAGTATCCAAAATCTATAAAGAACTTACTAAACTCAACACCCAAAGAACA